>NW_018742780.1:0-42023 GCF_001683475.1 Chenopodium quinoa
TTTGGTGGTGGCTAGGGTTTTAAGAGTTGTCGGAATTAGGGGGGCTATATGGTTGGTCGGAATTTGGTGGCTAGGGTTTTGAGGTCGGAAGTTGGTGAAAAGGGGGTCGAAATCCGGTGTGGGGGCTGTGGTTGTGCGGTGCGATGCGGTGGTTGTGGATTAGTGGGGTCGTTGGTCGGAATTTCGTGTGGTCGGAATTTCGTGTGGGGGCAAGGGAGGGGTCGGAAGTTGGTGGTGGGGTCGTTGGTCGTAGTGATTAGGTGGTGACTAGGGTTTTGAGGTCGGAAATTGGTGGAAAGGGGGTCGAAATCGGTGTGGTGGTTGTGCGGTGCGGTGCGGTGGTTGTGGCTGTGCGGTGCGGTGGTAGTTATTAGGTGGTGGGGTCGTTGGTCGTAACGGTTAGGTGGTGGGGGCTGGTAGCGGTTAGGTGGGGGGCTGGTCGTAGCTGTCAGGTGGTGGGCTGGTCGTAGTCGGTCCGGTGGTGGGGTCTCGACGGTGGCAGCAGCCACCAATTGATGGATGAGGTTTTTTAATTTTTTTTTTTTGTTTTTTTTAAATTTTTTTTCTAAAGCTTACCCAATAATATGGCGACACGTGTGTAAGGTAGGCCCCACTAACGGATTTATGGACGGAATCCATTAGTTGGAGGTGATTGGTGGTAAAACTGATGTTTAATTTTTTTATGAGGTGGTAAAGTAAATCTTTTTTTTTCAGGTGGTAAATTCAATTAAGTGGTTATTTGAAGATGGTAAAAGTCAAAATTCCCAAAATAAAAAAAAATAAACCAAAACCCCAGTTCCCGCCATTGCCTTTGCGGCCCCTCCCCATCCTCGCCTCTGCTTTCTCCAGCAACCCAACCCAACCCCACTCTTTCTCTCTCTTCAATCTTCAATATTTAGCTCACTTTCTTAAACATTAATCTCAATTTTGCAGAAAAATCATCACAATTCCATCAAATTTCTCAAGGTTTCGGGTTGGGGATTTGGTTTCGTTGATGGGATTTAGTGGTATTGGGTATGTGGTGGTAGTTCAGGTGAGGGTGATGTTCAGTTCAGGCGGGGTTGGGGGGTTTAGTTTCGTTGATGGAGGTTGGGTGATGTCGGGTCTGTGATGGAGATTTTGGGTGAGGGAGGTTCAGGTGAGGGTGGTGTTTGGTTTAGGTGGGGTTGGGGGATTTGGTTTCGTTGATGGAGGTCGTGGCGTCAGGCCTATGGTGGAGATTTTGGGTGATGGTTAGGGTTTCAGGAGGGGTTGGGGCTTTAGCTACGGTGGTGGCTGCAGTCAGGGGCAGTGGTTGGTATGGTGGTATTAGGTTGGAGTAAAGGTGAGGTGGTGGCGGCTTGGTTTAGTTTGGCTTAATTATGAGAAATATATATTGTTAATTTCGAGTTATGAATTATTTTTCATAAATCCGAATTAATACTAATTTACTACTATGTATTTCGGAGTATTATATGAGTATATGTAGCCTTGCAGCCCTTATTAGTATTATTATTATTACTAGTTTGGTGCCCCATGCGATGTCTGGGTTGTTCAATGAATTTTAATAATAATTTTTTTATCTATGTACTTAGTTTTTAAAATATATCATTGATACAAAATTAGTTAGAAATTGATGTGATTTGTGACGATTTAAATTATGTAGTAGACATTTAATGACTAATGATGATAATATTGGTCGAAATGTTCGATTTAAAAAATTATGATCACCTTCGTTGGAGTTTCATCCGTGACTCGCTCCTTGAACTTTGATTGCTGCAATACATGGTTGACATAACTATGCAATGTATTACCTCTGCAAAGTTACATATATTATGGAATGGCGAACCGATGGAAGCTTTTAGCCCGACCCGAGGAATTCGTCAAGGGGACCCGTTTTGACCTTATTTGTACGTTATTTGTATGGAATATTTGGCCCATTTAATTGAAAGAGAGGTGAAGGTGGGCAACCAATTAGGGCGAGTAGACATGGACCTATGTTTTCTAATTTGGCTTTCGCAGATGATCTAATCTTATTTAGTGAGGCCTCTATTGATCAAGCCGAAGTGATAAACCACTACTTAAATTTTTTTTTGTGATGCTTCCGGAAGCAAAGTGAGTGTTGCGAAGTCCAAGTTGTATTTTTCAAGCAATACAGATGCGGATTTGAAGCAAAGTATCTGCCAACAGCTTGAGATGGAGTCAACTGAAGACTTTGGGAGTTACCTCGGTGTGCCTACGATTAATGGACGTACGTCCAAATGAGAGTACCAGTACCTTGTGGATAAAATAAATGGAAAACTTGCGGGTTGGAAGATGAAAACTCTTTCGATTGCAGGAAGAGCAACTTTGGTGCAGTCCACATTGAGTACGGTGCCCTTATATGCTATGCAATCGACCAAACTTCCCAGATCGACTTGCGATGAAATTGACAGGAAGAATAGAAGCTTTCTTTGGGGTGAGCAAGAAGGTCAAAGAAAAATGCATTTAGTTGCTTGTGACAAAATTACAAGACCTAAGAAGGATGGAGGTCTTGGATTTTGTTCAATGAGAGATGCAAATGCCAAATAGGGCATTCCTTGCTAAACTTGGTTGGAGACTTTTAGCAAAACCAAACTCTCTTTGGTCGAGAATTCTTCGGGCTAAGTATTGCGATAGTCGATTTGATCTAGATATGTTCAAGGATAAAGCTAATGCCTCGAATGCTTGGAAGGGCATAATGAGTAGTATTGATATTGTCCGAAAAGGAGTGAATATGGCCGTGGGAAATGGTTGTAGAACCTTCTTTTGGTATCATAGATGGGCGACGAAGGAACCTCTTATAAATTATGTAAGTCGAGATCCCCCTCTAAAGGTCCAAGACATGACAATTAGTGAATTGTGGGATGTTAACACAGGATGAAGATATGAAGTCTTTGCGGATTACCTCCCTGCGAGTGTTCTAGGAGAAATTGCAGCCTACCAAGTGACTGAAGATGCTATTGATGAAGTGTATTGGAGTGGGTCACCAAAAGGAAAATTCACTATTAAATCGGCCATTGCCATAAGCCGAGATAGTGAGGTAGTAGACCTTGGTAATGTGCGTGGCTGGAAGCTTCTCTGGAAGATGAGAGTGCCTCAGAGGATTCGCTACTTTTTCTGGCTTATTGCTCAGGAACGGATTATGACCAACAAGTATAGATTTGTTAGAGGTCTCACTGATGACCCGAGGTGCTTTGTTTGTGGTGAAGATGATGAAAGCGTTGAACATGCAGTGAGAAGGTGCCCAACAGCCCGTATTGTGTGGCAAAAATTGGGTGTTGCACACTCTCGAATATGTAATGTCACTCCCTTTCTTGATTGGATTTTAGAGAATATTGATGATGAGAAATCAGAGTTGGGAGATGAGTGGCCAAGGATGTTTGTGGTCACTTGTTGGTGGCTTTGGAAATGGAGAAACGAAAGATGCTTCAATGACCCTTCGTCAATCCCTAATATTGACCAAGTGAGCTTCATTTTTTATCGAGTTGGTATTATCAGAAGAGCTATGGACAGGGAGGATATGATCTTGACTTCTCACAAGTGTAGGAGAGAAGAGGTGCTTGTTAGATGGATGAGACCAGAAATTGGGTGGATAATGCTAAATACAGATGGGGCAGCTAAGGGCAATCCGGGTGTGGCTGGGGCAGGAGGTTTGATACGAGGTAGCAGTGGGGAATTGCATGAAGTTTTTGCTGTTGGTTGTGGGGTTTGTACGTACCAGAGCAGAACATGTAGCTGTTATGCGAGGGCTTAGCATTGCTTAGGATGGGGGCCATAGGAAAGTAATTCTAGCTGTTGATTCACAGGTGGTAGTGCAACTGTTAGCGGAAGAAGCTTTCCTAAACTCTCCTTTTATACATATTATCCGCAGGTGCAAGGCTTTGATTTCTCGAAGAGATTGGAAAATTAAGGTTATTCATTGCTATAGGAAGGCTAATCGAGCGGTTGACTAGTTAGCAAACTATGGTGTGAATGCGGGATCTAACTTGGTTCTTCTTGAGGCGGTCCCGAAGGATCTTCATGGTATTTTATTGGAGGACTTTAGTGGAGTGGCTTGGCCAAGAATGGTTCCGAAAGTCTAAGTAGTTCTAGATCAGATGGAATAAAGCCTTGTGGCTAGTAGTTTTATTTGTTTTTTGCTTTTAGTTGTTTTCCTTGTTTTTTTTTTTGGGGATTGCCCCTCGTGTTCACAAAAAAAAAAAAATAAAAAAATAGCAAAGTAAGCTTGAAATATTAGCCTAAAATAAATTGAATCAATCAAATTGTTCTAAGCCCGTTGGGGTGACCTGAACCTGAAACTTTGGGCTAGAGTTGAACATTTCTTGACCCATGACACCTGAAGTCACTCGACTCGAAATGACCCGTGATCCGACCTGATTGACAGGTCTACATACAACAATAAAATCATATTAGATTGTGAAGTATTTTATTTCAATCGATTAGAATATATTACAAATGAATGCTGTACATTTTGAACTACTTTATTCGCTCCAAAAAAATTATGTTAAAAAATAAATTTTTATGATAAATTATTTAATTGTTGTCGCGTCGCGCGACATTTGGTGAAAAGTTGAAATGCCAAGTGTCGTTGTCTCGTGGTCCGGCTAAACTTATACAAAGTAATTTATTTGTACCTGTGAAATATTGGTATTTTATCGGAAATAAAACTCTAAACCAACAATTTTATCGTATATAAATATATCGAAATTTTATTAAAAATAAAACTTTAAACTAAATTTTTTATCCTACAAAATCTATCCAAGTTTTTATATTTTAATAAAAAAATACTATTTTTTTATTCATTAAAATATATCCTAATAAATCCTACATGTCATAATAATCTAATATTATATATATAAAGAGGAGTTTTTTCCCGAGTTTTTAGAGCGCTACGTAGGATTTTAATTTTAAACATTATTAGAGTGCCACTTAGGATTAATATTTCTAAAACGTTACGATCAGATTATGACACGTAAGATTAGTTTTTTAAAGCGCTACGTAGATTTAAAATAAAAAAGTGTCACATAGGATTAATAATTTTAAAACGCTACAATAGAATTATGCCACGTAAGATTAATTTTTTTAAAAGCGCTAAGTAGGATTATAATAAAAATAATCAATTATCAGAGTGACACATAAGATTATTCTTTTTGAAAATTATCATGAATAAAATTAAATGATTTATTTGGTGATTAATAAACCTACATTATAATAAATTTTTACAAAAATTATATAAAGAAAAGTTTTTTCAAGATATTTTAGAGTGTCACGTCACATTGGAAAATGTTTATATTTTAGCTATTAATTATAATAAAATCAGCGCATTTTCTGTGTGATTGACCATATAGTGTGGCCGGGTGAGATACACCCAAACATTGACCGAGTAAGCTCTGAACGATTGAGTAACCTTGACCAACCAAGTAACCTCTGACCAAGGTAGTCCCGACCACACGGCGGGACCAGCCACATATGAAACTTTGTGAAATAAAATATTATCTTTTATGTTACGAATTTTAATCTAAATATGAGAAACAATATTAATAATTCATTTTATTATTAAATTCAAGTAGTAAGAAAGCGATTATCACAAAGTTTATTAGATAAATATATATTTAGTAAAATATTTTATTTGAAAAAATACAAACAAACCGTGCATAGCACGAGCTTCATCTATTATTATTTATAATAATAATAGTAATAATAATAATAATAATTATAATAATAATTATTATTATTTATTATATACAAACCTACAAAGTCAAACGATTTACAAGAAATTAGTGGGGAGCCGAGATACAATTTGGGCCCCACCCTCTAGCTATAGCGAAACCCGCTTCAGCAATGCAACAACATCCTTCTCTAATTCCCCAATGAAGAAAAGGAGAAAGGAAGAAACCATAGCCAATAACCCTGCAACGCACCCCATAATTGTCTCGCTTCCGCTAAGCCGCAGCCGACACAACACGACCAGGAACGAAGTCAGATAACCCAGATTGAGTCAATGGAGAAGACCCCGTCAAGTCAACACATACATCTAGGCCTCTATCTCAGGAGTAAAGCAACACATCTGCTGGCCGAAGAGCCCCGTCGTTCCCGCCAATCAACCCAACGTTGACCTCCTTCCTTGCAGAAATCCCAGAGCGGAAACAAATATCAACAAGGGTATCACGAACAACGTTGTGTCGATGTTTAATAATAATAATAATTTAAGGTAAAGACTTAAAAAGAGAAAGGAAAAAAAAAAACATGACCAATATAATCGACACATCACACATGTAAAATTTCCCCAGGAACTCGAACCCTTAACAATAAATTTCCTCAATTAGAATGATTTAAGAACACCATACGTTTTGTTCTCTCATTCTTTTCCCTTTTTCATCTCTCTATCTCTTTGCATCAAAAGTAATGAACTTCTACAATGGCAATCAGAGGCATTGACAGGTAATAGCTCTAGTTTTTTCATTCTTCGTAATTGTTATTTTTTATTATGTGTATATGTCAAAATTTGATCTAATTCTTTGGTTATTGTAGTTTATCTTTCTTTTATTTATTATCGTTCATTTCTAGATTGCTTTTCAAAAATATTGGGGAACATAATTACATTGTAGTCTTTTATAGTTTATGATTCTAGATAAGCTAACTACAAATTATACATGTTTATATAGATATAGATAGTTGTTTAATTGAAGGTTTGAAGTTACATGAATGAAATCTTATTCATCAATATAACACTAATAAATCATATGCAATGCTTAACAAGGAAACTATATGTACGTAGGCTTATTCTCTTTCGATTTAGGTCATAAATGCATTGAATTTCTATATTGTTTTTAAGGTAATATAAACACGATTCTAATATGATTACTAATGTAGTAAATCTATTATCATTGGGCACTGCTTGTTAATCAATTCTCTCATCAAAGATATAAAAAATAGAAAGAGGTCATTATAATGACTACTACGAAGTACTTTGTATTTTTTTTTGCCTCGATTATTAAAAATGTGTATCCTATATTCCTATGTAATATCGTATTTTTTTTGTATTGTTAATGGAGTTGTAGCCTATGCATTGTGATACTCTATAATATATAATAGATAGCTTTGATTTCTCTTTAAGCATTAAAATGTTTATTCTTGAAAGTTTCAAGTTGTACACAAAATTTGTAATTTCATTTTATATATACCCTTCATAATTAGTTGGATTCATAAGCTTGCTAATGAGTTACTATTCAATTTGCAGAAAGGCTAATGGGGATTTTTAACTTCCGGGATCTCAACTTGTACACAATATATGGAAGTAACGAAAAGAAAAGGACTCATGCATATACAACGAATGATATTATAATTGATAGGAAATAATCAAAAGGAGATCGAAAACGAGAAAAAATGGAAGATGATATTACAGATTGTAACAATGCGATATCAAATGTTGCTTCATACTTTATTTGCTTCATTTCTTTGCTTGGACTTTGCCATGGCTTGCATATCCTCATAAAGCCCTTTTCTCAGCCTCGAATCATATCAGAAACTATTGTATGTCTTCTGCATTCCATTTACTCTATATATATACGTAGTATATTTCTTTATATATATGCATATGCTTACTATTAGTCTTTTCTAGCAAACAACAAAGAAATTGTTGTAATTGACATGGAATGTTAATGATCATTTTTGCAAACTACCTTAATTATTAAACTAAATTTATTATCTATGTGATTAATGATATGTATTGTATTGCAGGTGGGGTTTTCGTTAGGCAATTGGGCCTTAGTAAGATCGTCGATACTACATATTGATAATATCAGATTGAAAAACATGAAATTTTTAACGGATTTTGGGATGACTATCTACATGTTTGCACTAGGACTCGAAATGAACCCTCTAGTGTTTTTTTTGTATACCTAAGAGAGAGGCTATTTTTGCATACACGGGCATGATTTTCACATTTATTTTTACAAGTGGCAGTGCTCCTTTCCTTCATTACGGGGTGAACTCAAACCTTAAATTCTATTTAGCTTTCTCTATAATGTTGTCAAGTACGGGGTCCCCTTGCTAACGCGTGTGTTAACAGACCTTAAAATCGGAAAGTCTAACATTGGCAAGTTTGCCATTTCTGCAGCAGTGTACTCTGAATTGGTAACAATTTTTATGATATGTGTTGGATATGTCATATTCCAACCAGAAAGAGAGTTTCGGGTTCGTGTAAGAGAACCTGACCAACACGAGTACCTTAAGGGTCATGGTGTTATCCCTCTTGGCGCGACATTGTTGGTACAAATCATCATAACCCTCGTCGTAGGACCAAGAATTCTTCGTTGGGTCAACAACGCCAATCCCATGGAAAAACATTTAAAGGATCACACTTGGTGCTCTCAGTTGCGTTTGTGGTGTGTATTGGATGCATTTCACCTCTTATGGGCTTTACTCCTGTGCTTAGCGCATTTGTAACTGGGGCTTTCTTACCTCGAGAAGGGAGGATTTCACAATTTTTCATTTCTAAATCTAATTACTTTTTGACCTTTGTGTTCTATCCTTTCTTTTTTGTGTGGGTGGGTTTGGAAGCACAAATTGGACAATTTGATTTTCATACGCTTGGCTCTTGGGCAAGGTTGTTTGGCTTCTTTGTTGTCGAAACGATTGCGAAGATTATTGGAGCTCTTTTATCCGGGTTGATTATTGATATTCAATGGCCTGAATCCATAACACTTGCACTACTTTTGAATGTCAAAGGACATTTGCATATATACCTCACTATTATTGCCATGAAGGTACTTTTTTTTTTTTTTTTTCGTTTGATTAAATTTTGCCTAACGTGTACTCATATGTAATATGCATTTTTAATTTGCCTTTTCTGATACTTAGTATATATTTATATATATATCATGGGTTGATGCAGAATAAAATCGTCAGTTACTCAACATGTATTGGTATGATATTAGCAATGCTTCTCAAGATCATCTACATTCCAATAGTTGCAAAATACATTATTCGACGAGCTAGGAAACGTTTCCCAAAACAACCTTTGGCGCTACAATGGCATGATCCTGCTAAGGAGCTTAGGATTCTATTAGGATTTCATGGCCCTGAAAATGTTCCTTGTGCTATAAATCTCATGGAGATCACCAAGGAGACGGGTGACCCGGGCATAGTGGTGTACGCTACTGACATGATAGAACTCACAGATTATATCGCCGCCACTTTGGCTCCAGGAGGAGTAGATGCTTTAGAGGTGACTGATGAGGTGACTATTCAAAATAGACAGCAAATTACAACCACATTACAAGAATATGTCGAGGAGAATGGAGATGGAATCACCCTTCGAAGAGCCATGGCCTTGGCCACTTTTAACAACATGCACAGGAAATTTGCAACTTAGCTGAGGATTCAATCATCAGTCTAATAATACTTCCTTTTCACGATGGTCTTCCAAATGATAGCCATGTAGGCTTTAGATATGTTAATCGCAAGGTAATGCTCTCGTATTTATTAATAGTATGTTAATCCATCTTACTAATAAAATAGTTTATTATGAGTGATCAATATAATAAGTTGAGTTGGGAGTTGTTTGGGAGTTTTTATCCTGATGTAAAATGAGGGAGCCCCATTTTCTCATCATGAGGAACACTTTTGTTCCTTTATAATGACATTTTGGAAAATAATGTGATGTTTTTCACTAGCGGGGACCGCCTGTTAATTTTAGGTGTACCTCTCTGCTCTTGACACATATCCCATAATTTGTTACTCACAGTGAGGAATAGGGAATTACTCATGTAAAATTACTCTAATTAGCCCAATATAACCGAGTATAATATTTTTTTTTACTAGGTTCTTCGCAATGCCCATGCTCCATTGCAATCTTGGTTGATCGAGGTTTTTGGTGGCACTAGTCAAATATTAAATTCGCCGAGAAGTACTTTGAATACTGTTGTTATATTTATCGGAGGCAAAGATGATAGAGAAGCATTAGCATATGCAGGACGGATAGCTTATCATCCCGGGGTAAAACTAACGGTGATGAGACTCCTAGTAGACATAGATGCAGAAAGTAATAATATGAGAAGAACAAATCAACTATTAGAAGAGATGGAACTCGATGATGAATGCTTTGCAAATTTTTATGAAAGGCACATTGCAGGAGGGAAGGTCTCGTACTTGGAGAAACACTTGATGAATTCGGCACAAGCTTACACCATATTAAGATCATTAGATGGCCAATATGAGCTTTTTATCGTGGGCCGAGCTGGCCGTGTGAATTCAATGTTGACAATGGGAATGAATGATTGGGAACAATGCCCAGAATTAGGGCCTTTAGGTGATATACTATCGTGCCCTAATTTTTCCACAACTGCCTCTGTTTTAATCATTCAACAACACAATCCTAAAGTTGAATCCGGAGGCTTTGATAATGAGATTTCCTTCCTATAAAAATTTTGAAGATTGTATCAAACAATTTTACTAGAATTCAGTTGTATGTTACTAGGATATATGTCAATTTGTAAGATAACATAACGTTTCCTTATTAATCTAGGTAGTCATTCATATATATAGCACAAATTTCAAGATTATATGAGTTGTTAATACTTTATATTGGTACTTACCTTGTTTTTTAACATTAATTTAGGTGGACAAATCCCTTAGTTGACATAGTGAACTTTTCATGAGTTTTATGGTTCAATCTATTGTTATGTTCTACTCAAAGAGAAAGATTTGATGAGAGTAAATCATCCTAACACAATATTAGTCATTAATTGCTTCCTTTTAAAAATAAACTAGTCTTAGATGCACGGTTGTTTATTGCATTACTATATTAATAAAAGTTTAATAGACCATTAAATAAACATTAATAAATTAATATGTGACCTCTAATACATAAACCTTGCCCGCTTCCATAATAAATTATCTAAAAAACGGCTTTACCTTAGATTCTGCCTTTTTAACTCAACTACGAACAATCTCTCTACAATACAAATTATCATAAAATTCCCTTATACGATCCCCCTTTTAACTCACCTATCAACAACCTCATCATACCATACAAAATTACCATAAAATTCCTTTATACAAGATCCTGCCTTAAATTCAGCTTGCAACACCTAATCCAAAAATAAAAAAAATCCTATGTCTTTATATAATCAACCGTAATAACTAAAATAAACTGAACACCAGTAAGGATATGTTAAGCTAGTAACAACAATACAACTACACAAGTAGAAAACATGTAGAATATAATAGGGATAGAATTGAACACCGGCAAGAAAGACACGTTAAGGTATCAATGTTCTAAGGTAGCAAAAAAATATACACTTAACAACTAACAAGAGAGACAAGTTAACATGTAGAATAGGGGTAGAATTGTCCAAAACAAAAAACAAGGTGGGGGAAGTGGTAAAATAGGGGAAGGAAGAAGCCTGTATTTCTCATAAAAACTTAGGAGAGAGAGGAAAAAAAAAAAAGAAAAAAAAAGGAGAGGTCTGAGAAGTGAGGTAGCGCACCCCATCAAAAATCAAAAAGAATTGGGTTCATCTCTCTCTCATCATAATATGGCATTTCACGTCGCTTGCCCAATTACATGGTAAACTAGTATTACACTCTCCTCTTTGTTTTAGTTGTTTTTATTTATTCCCTCTCTTTTTTTTCCTTTTTTTTTTTTTGAATTCATTCCGATTTTAATTTCACTTTTCTTGCTTACTAACCTCGTCTTCTTCTTCTTTCGTTCATTCTCCTCTTTCAGCAAGCGAATTTGTTTCTGCGCGTTAGGGTTTCCGCAGATTAATTCTGGAATTGCTGATTTCGAGGGTGGAATTTCGAGGTTGAACGATTTTCTCAAGGATCCATGGATTATTAGGGTTAAGCAAGGTGCTACGGTTCAAGTTCCGGTTCCCAAGGTTGTTCCGCCGCCTCCTCCGCCGCCTGTTGCTGCTCTTGTTCATGGGGATGATGCTGAGGAGTTGCTGTCTGCTCAGACTAAAAGGGTTGCGTTGCAAAAGAAGGCTGCTGTTGCTTCTTTGGCGGCTGAGGATTTTGCCCGCCGCTTTGAATCCGGTGCTTTGGTGGTGAGGGTTCGTTTTTCTTGTTTTTGTCGATTTTTTTGTTTTTGGAATTGGGGGTTTTTGTGGTTTTTGGAGTTAATTGGGGTTTGTGATTGTGCATTGACTTGTTTGGATCTGTTTGATTGATTAAAGAGGTGTTTGCTATTTGATGTTGTGCTAAAGATTGTTAATTGTAATTGCATTTGTGTTGTAAATTGACAAGTAATAATGTATTGATTTTGTGAGTAGCATGTAATGTGGAATAATGAAAATTGGTTATGTGGAATGATGTTTTGATTGGAGGGTGTTATTGGTCGTCTAATTCTACCCCTAATTGGGAAAAGCTTGTGACTTTGCTTTTAAAAGAAGGAGTTTAGATTGCGGAATAGCTTTTGTTTTGGAAGTATGTGGTAGCTTTGTAAGTGATCATACTGCAGGTTCTACCATTGCAACATGCAAGGGATCCGGGTTTTTTTGTTTTTTTTTTTTTTTTTTTGGGGGGGGGGGGGGGAGGGGGGGTTGGGTTATGGACAGGAGGAGAGTAGGATAAATTTAAGGTAATGACTTTTTTTATAGCAAAGATTCAAAATGGAGTGTTTTAAGGTGATGATAATGAATAAGTGATTCATGTTTTTGGCTATCAATGAGAATTATGTGGTCATTTATGGTATTTCTTTTAACATGTGGACTTATTTTGCAATTGATGAATGACTAGTGAAGATTTGTTAGAATATCAAAAATGTCAATTTGTTAGAGTAGGAAACAGGTATTATATGTCGTCAGATGAACCTTGTATTATAAACCTTGAATCTTGTCCCAACCTTGGGATTGGCAATCATGAGCTTTCTTAAATGGATCATATTATTTGAGACTCTGGGGACTATGCTCCTGTTACTTTCTTTCTTATATATTGCATATAGCTAAGCTAGTTTATCTGCTGCTATTCTCAGGATGTCACCAAAGATTCTGGCGTAGAGGAGCAGGGTTCTTCTAATGTGAATGTGATGTGTCGACTGTGCTTCTCCGGTGAAAATGAAGGGAGTGAAAGAGCTAAGAAGATGCATCCATGCAGTAATTGTGGGAAAAATATCACAGGAGTTGCTTAAAAACTTGGTCTCAACATAGAGGTTTGTTCAGTTGCTAGGGTTCTTGGTCTTGCTACAATCTTACATTCCCCTTCTGAGTTATGTTTCTCTCTGCAGATCTGTTTCATTGGAGTTCATGGACATGCCCTCATGCCGTACATGTGAGGTAATCATGTGCTGCAATATCTTGCTTAAGTCCATGGTTTATATTGTAGGATATAACTTCTTGTGGTCTATAAGTTCTCATTTTTGTGAGTTGCACTTGCTGGCTGTAACTTTTTGAATTTAGAATCACAGTATGGTTTTCACTCTTCAAACAAAATTATGTTAAAAACTATTCACTTTAGTGCTATGTGTGTATCATAAACTGCTTTAGTTTCTTCAAAATATACTATCTAGATTCACGGTCATTATAACGATTTGACCTATAAATAAAAGATTTTAGTATTTTAAATCCACTTCAAGGGCTTTCAAGTGTAATTATACGAAATTTTCTAGATTCATGAACCCAGCTACATGGCCTCTTCTCTTTTCAATAATTGGGGCCTATTCAGCAAATGCAGCAGCAATAGTAGCCAGACACACCTTTGGCCATTAATATTTTTTTTATTGTTTATTATTAAAATTTCTGAAAAATTTATATTTTGTTGAAAAAATGGTGCCAGTCATTCATAGCCATTTCTTATGTGTTCTTAGTTTTCTCACTTTATTTGAAGTGTTAGGCTATATGTATATATTTTGGATGATAACATAATTCTTTGAGCATATCATTCAATATATTATTTTTAAAATTGTGATTAGTGCTTTGCATATCATTGAACTTATTTATCTTATCTTATTTATTTATTATCTTTATAGAAAGGTTAGTTTCATATTCAGCATGTGGAGGAATTGATTATGGCATTTCCAATCTTTTAATGGTTCCTTAGTATCAATACACTCCCTAGGCCCTATGTATTTTTCATTGAAGGCATCTTTAATTTTTTTAGCTTCTCTTTTTAGGAATACTTAAACTTTTGTCTGCTGATAATTAGTTTATATAGTGTTGGTGCAAATTGGTACTTCAGCGTTTGGTTTGCTTGTTTGTTTGACAATGGGTGTCTTTTTCTTATCTCATTTGCCTTCCAGGTTTGTCGTAGAACTGGAGAGCCAAACAAGTTTAAATTTTGCAAGAGGTGTGATGGTGCCTTCCATTGTTATTGTATGCAGCCTCCGCATAAGGTTGTCTTTGTTTTCCTTTTCTGTTTTTAGTTTGTTACACTGTGCACATTATTGGACCTTAATATATCTTTGCTGGTGCAGAATGTTAGTTCTGGACCTTACCTTTGCCCCAAGCATACAAAATGCCACAGCTGCGGATCAAATGTTCCAGGAAATGGTCTGAGTGTAAGGTATTTGTTGAAGTTCTTGGCTCTCATATTAGATTGGTGATGCCTGGCTGCATTATGCTTTAAAGATGCTGGTTACAGCTTTTGATGATTGACATGTATAATTGAGACACTTTTTGTATGGAATTAGCATTTGGAATTTTTGGCTGTAATTTCTGAAGAAAATTTCTGGTATTAAAATGCACTCATCATCTAGCGTCTTATTCATGTCTTGTTCATATAGTTCTAGGAAAGGTTTGTGTGTGTGTGCTTATTTCTCCATTATGGATAGTAAGATCTACATGGGCAATAGTGGTCTGTGTTTGGAATGCTGTTATGCATATGTTGACTAGCAGTAATTTGAATGTTAATTGTTGCACTTACTATTGTTTTAATTGTTGTATCATGTATACTTTTTTTATTTTATCATTTTTTTTTTTACCTTGTTTTGGACACTGCAGGTGGTTTTTAGGATATACTTGCTGCGATGCTTGTGGGAGATTGTTTACCAAAGGCAATTATTGTCCTGCTTGCCTGAAGGTATATATAATTCTGTTTTGTATAAGATTATATGAACGTGTCATGCTATGCCTTGGATTCATCTTGAAATTCGATGCTGGCTGTTTTAGTCATACCAGCATCTAATGCCCCACAGAAACTTAAGTAGTTTTAGGCTGGTGTTGTTTGACTTTCATTTAGAACATTCCTTCCCCATCAGTTGAAATGAAGATTTTTAATCATGTGGATCCAATGCTTTTCTTCTTTGCTGTAACCCCCCACCCCCCTCCCAACTGAGGGTCTGCACACACTCACACACAGAGGCACCCAATTTTCACTGCTTCTGCTTGGTGTTTGACCATAGTTGAGGCCTTGTCAACTTTATTCACTGTATTGTCTTACATGCATCAGTGATAATTGACTGATTTAACCTTAAAATTATGTAGGTCTACAGGGATTCAGAGGCAACACCTATGGTTTGCTGTGATATTTGCCAGCGCTGGGTGCACATTGAATGTGATGGAATCAGGTTAATTACTTTTTTTTTTTAAAATTATTTTTGTCATCATTCTATAGTGAAATTAAGTTTGGTGCTTCAACTTTTAATGACATATCTTAATTGTGATGCTATTATACACACAGTGATGAGAGATATTTGCAGTTTCAAATAGATGGAAATCTTCCATACACATGCCCAACATGTCGTGGCGAGTGCTACCAGGTATGCTTAGAGAAGGTTTTTCCTATTACTACTTCTACCACTATAATTTACTTTTGATTTACTCTCATTTCCTTCTCTTGCTCTCATTATTTGCAGGTGAGGGGTCTTGAAGATGCTGTGCAAGAGTTGTGGAGGAGAAGAGACGAGGCAGATCGTGATCTAATAGCAAGTTTAAGGGCAGCTGCTGGTTTGCCGACTCAGGAAGAAATATTTTCTATTTCGCCGTTTTCTGATGATGAAGATAATGATCTGAGTGCTGGGAAGGGTGAACATGGGCGCGCTAGATTCTCTTTGAAAAGTTTGACTGATTTTTCCCCTAAGAAGATCAAGGAATCTGGCAAGAAACCGTACAGCAAAAAATATGTGAAGAAAAAGGGATACCAGACGTCTTTGGATGGTAAAATGGAGGTCAAGCCTGAAGAATACAGTGAGACTCAGTTGTTTGGATCTAGATTGGGGAACAATAAAGAGATGTCACAGCCACATGGACCAGATTTATTTTCTTCTCCAGTTTCTGGAAGTTTCAGTCCAAATGACGGAAATTTCTCGAATAAGGAACAGGGGTTTTTGAAGCACAAATCTATGGATGAAGTTGCGGGGAGCAATGCAGACAGAAGAGCAACAGTTGTACAGATTAAGAGCAAGAAGCCTAATGACACTGCTGTTAGCGAGGATGTTGGGCAATTTGGCAACAAACCAAAGACCATTAAGGGAACTAAGCTGGTTATACATTTAGGAGGGCGAAATAAAACCATAACCAACTCTCCGAGGTCTGATTCTTCAAGCTACCAGAGGGAGCAAGATTTGGTGACATTAAGTGGTAAGTCTTGTATTGCATAGTGCATACAGCTGTATTATGGTTGTTGCTCGACATTGGTTATCTGTTTTCTGCTGATGCATTTTTGCCTTTAGAAGAAAGAGTCGTTTACCGTTATCTATTCAATTATCTAGCGATTTGTATTCGGACAATAAATCTATTAAGAGATGGCGATTTATGATATGATTTGAATTTTGGTGCTTCGTGTTTGTTCCAAATTGTGTATATAAGCTGTGTTCATGTTTTTCTGGTAGGATTTTGACTGTTGTGTATCTAAGTAGCCATCTAAAATTTAATTGTGTTCCACCCATTGTTCTGAGTTCTGACATGTGATATAACTTGAAATTTGGTTTGCTTTATTTTATTTTATTTTTTTAAATCTCAATTGATTTCTATTCATAATTTCAGTCTTTTAGTCGTTTTAGGTCTTATAGCTCTTTTTTTTGGATTCAGGAGGGAATGAAGCAGTGAGTCAGCATAGGACAGGTGATAATCTAACGGAAAGATTAGATGGCACATCAAACTCTGATGATGGTATGCATTTGGCTATCATTGTTCTTAATCTGGAATGAGTACGAACTTTTTATTGACTCATGGGAATTTGCAGGTTACAAAGTTGAAGGTTCTCATGATGTAAGAGGAGTAAAACTAAGAGATCGTAACATAATAAAGCTTGGTAAAGGCAAGTCTGAAGCTTCTAGTCCTCAATCTCACAGAGCGAATGGATTGTTTGGTCTAGAGAGCACACATATCACACCATCAAAAAAAGCCATGCTGACAGTGAAGGGCTACAGAATAATGTATCAAAGGTTGAGAAGATTTCTTTGAGAAAGCATCCAGATAACAGGCATGATATGTCTGGTGATAGAAATAAAGTAACCAGCCAGCACCACCTGCTGTAGATGCTTCACTTAAGGACTCCAGGCCTTTGCTTAGACTCAAATTCAAGACTCCTTATCCTAGTTCATGGGTTCCAAATAGTGAGGAAGAGAGAGGTTCTGTGAAGGGTCAAAGGTCTAAGAGAAAGAGGCCATCACCCTTGGTAGAAAAGCCTAAACATCATGAACAGGAAGATGTGACAGAATCACAAGATGACAATTTAATGAATGAAATCATGGATGCTAACTGGATTTTGAAGAAGTTGGGTAAAGATGCTATAGGAAAGAGAGTAGAAGTTCATCAGTCATCTGATAATTCCTGGTGAGTCTTCCTTCATACTAGGCATAAAGAATTTGGTTATATTTTTGGTCCTTGATGCTTGGATAATCATTTCATGATCATGCTTGAAATGTGTGGTTTTGGTTGCTAGATTCATTGTTTTTCTCTCGTTCTTTGTTTACTTCAATATTTTCAGTTCATTGAACTTTAATACTTTACTGGTCAATACTCTATTTCTGAATGCATGATATACTTGGTTTACTGTTATTTTTATAATTGGTTATAAATTTTACTTTATCAGGCATAAAGGAGTTGTCAGTGACGTTATTGAGGGGACAGCAATGTTGTCTGTTGATCTTGATGATGGAAGGGCGAAGACCGTGGAACTTGGAAAGCAAGGCATCAGATTTGTAACACAGAAACAAAAAAGACTGAAATCTTGATGATCTAGCATATAGATTAAAGCCAAGCTATTGTCTTTGCAGTTCAGAGTTCTCCGAAGGTTCTCACAGTTTTGCTAGCAGGTGGGTGAAGGCCCATAAAATCTCTCTGCACCAATTGTTCAGTTGGGGTCATTGTACATCGACTGCTTGGACTTCAGGGCTTTTACTGTGAATTTGATATTCTGGGCCTCACCAGGTTGCAGATGATAGTTTTTTCTCTACCCTGGAATGTGTAGCTTCTCTCAGTGGGGGGAAGGTTTTACTGGCTTCCTCATGTAACCTTAATAGGATGCGTTTAGATACAAGTCTGATCTGAATACTAGTGTAGACTGCTATTTTCTTGTGTTTTAGTCAGTTTCTAAGCTTTGTTGTAAATGATTAGGAATACACAGCCTTCTTTATCGTAGCTATGCTGACAAGTTGTTAGCTTGATTTGTACCCTTTAATAATAGTTCACCTATTTTTTCAGATGCTTAGCAAAAGATGAAAGGAGTTTGTATCATGGCAAGTTTGTAGCCATGTTGCATTATCTTGACATGTTTAATGAAATCATGCTTGCTATGCTCACAAATAATGTTGAAATGTTGATGCTGCTAATGTTTACACGAAGTATGTTATTAGTATTAGTGTAATACTGTGTTTTTTTTTAGCAAAATCTTGTGAAATTCAAGTCTAAATCCTACAAAAAAGCTGTCTTTCTCATAACGCTGTGTTAAGTCTTTATATCTTACAAAGTCGCCCATTCTTAACCAATAGAATATACAAGAAAGAGGCTCTTTTTTCTTTTTTTTGAAAGAGAAAGAGGCTCTTGTTCAAGAAAATGAATGGGTATTTGCCTATCGCTTGCTCAAGCTTGCCCAAAGTTTAATGTGCGCGAATTATACAGGTGGTGGTGGCAAATCTAAGAGGAGCCAAAACCCAACACAATCATCTGAGTCAAGGTCCTCTTGGATGGCAAGGAAATGCAAGCCTCCACAAGCTTTCTTCGTTGCTTCCCATGCCTCAGTTTCTTGTGTTGTCTCGGGTGTTTTCTTATATGTAGCATAAATATATCGGGTTGAAATTCCCACAGACAAGAGCAAGCAAGCCCGGGCAGTATCAGCTTCAATGGAGCAAACTTCCAATCCATTCATCCAAGCTGCAGTTAGAACAAAAATAAGATTAGGTTGGAGTATCCAGTGGAGAATTGGGTAGGTTGACGACAGGTCTAGGGCAAAAGGCTATGAAGCTATCTTTGAAAGGCAGTAAGATTATAACACGGTGACACTAAGTTATACAGTACAAGCATAATTCATTACAGCTCATGACCATTCTAAGAGAAGTATTACTGAAGCGACAAGGATTAGGGGTTTAGGGTTAAGGAATGATAGATAAACACATAAAACAGGTAAGTTCACATTTTCTCTCAAATATGAAGCCAAATGAAGCAGCCCTACTAATAAATGTTAGTGATGTTACTGCTACATGCCTACATGCATGGACACTGAGTGTACAGTTCAATAGAGCAAGGTAGGGAAACTGCTTAATGCATGACTTAAGTGTTCCTATAATAAGCTGCTTAATTCATCGGTATCCTCGCTTAGTGCATTCAAGGTGTTCCTATAATAAGCTGCTTAATGCATCGGTTTCACTTAGTGCATTCAAGGGAAAGAAGCAGTTTCTTGAGCTAATTTTGTAGCACAACATGACTAGACCTGAATATGAAGTTTAAGCAAAGGGATGATTTATACCTGCCAAAGGTTTGGCACGTGAAGACGCAACAGCTAAACCAGGAATTAGTGTGTCATCATCAATATCAATACCAAGCAAATCCAAATCTAAACTAGCACCAAATGCAAATTTCTTCTCCAAGGTTTCCACCTCCTCACGCACCGCTGAGACAGTAAACTTGGATAATTAGTCGACTATCCATCATCACATGCAATTATATAAATTTCACAATCTGATACGAAGTATTACACAATGCCATCTTCTAGGATTGAATACCTGAATAAGGCAATTGGACAAAAGCCCATCTATCTCCGAACAGATTCTCAGGGAGTTCCGTAGGAAAAGGGTTATCTAACACCATAAGAGGCTTTGCTCCTTTCTGAAAGCCTGGATGGCGCGTATAAATGGTCTCAAACCGTTCTTCCAACCAGAGAAGCAACGATAAACACTGCAATAATGGCGGATATTAACATCAACTATGAACCTAGTGAACTCAAAGACTAAGCAGAGAAAGATCTTAGAAACAATTACAGCAGGAAGCTTCCAAAGTATATTGCCAATAGACAGCATATTGCTCCCATGAAGTCAAAATTTAGAGCACAAACCTTATGACACAAATTCAGAAAATACCAATTACTGATCACTAATTCCTTTCAAGGAAAGCTTAAAGAGATCCTAAATGCTTTTCCGTCAATTCACAGTAAAGGAATTTTAACATCCATGCCTGAATTTCCCCTTTAATTTGACATGTTCTCCATCCATAATATCATTACGTGAATAAACTAAAATCAATAATTAATACTACCTCCGGTCTCAAATTAGTTGTTCCATTTTTGTTTTGCACGGTTTCGAAGCTACCAATAGCAACATAAAAGTGTAAAGAACTAAATCAAATCATACTAGTACAACAGTTTTTACCCTTTTACTTGGAATAGGTTTAATTCCAAGCTCTTTGCATGCCTTGGTTATAATGGTCTGCAACTGAGACCTGCATAATAATAGTCAAATCAACATACAACCCAAAATCAGTAAGATCATTTCACAACACAAATTAAAGAAACACACCCCATAAGACTCTAACTTCCAACCCTTAATTATTATTTTTTTTTTACTAAAAATCAATAAAAACTTGAAGAATCAGAAAAAAAAATGACCTGAAAAACCGAATTTTCTCAGGAAGAGGGACACCCAATTCATCACAAATGGTAACAATGGCATTCTTCAAAGTAATGCTATTAATAACATTATTGGGGAAATACTTTGTGTATTGTAAAGATAAAGAATTATCACAAACAACAAGTTCCCATATCTTTTTACCCCTGATATCAAGAATGGGTCTAGAGCAAAAATCCAATTCCCATTCAGTAATGTTTTCGGGTTCAGTTCCCGGGTCAAGAAAACTCATTTCTGCAGTCGGGTCATCATCAATAACATCTTCAATAGTTTCAGCTTCTTCAATTGAGCTTTCAGAGACTGAATTGACCAGAAAACGGCGTCGTTTGCAGTTTGATGAGGTTTTGAGGGTGGAAGAGTTTGAAATGGTATGAGAAGTTGAAGTACATGAAATTTTTGTGGGTTGTGAAAAAGAAGTGAAATTGGAGATGGGTTTGTAAGGAATTGAAGTAGTTTGGTCTCTGAAGTTGGTAGGATTGAAGCTCAGAGTAGCCATTGAAGTTTTTGGTTTAAGCTTACTGATAAGGCGCGGTATAGAAGAAGAAGATGATGAATGTTATGGTTGGTTTCTCTGCCACAAAATATGATGAGCATACCCGGGTTTTTTTGGGTGCCAATCAGGGGCCAGGACCTAGGACCTCATAAAAATAACATTTAAGTTCGAAAGAGTGCTAAAAACTGACGTGATTGATTCGAAAAAAATCCAATTTAAATTTCAACTCGCGTGAATTCAATAACTTAGTGTGACTCGACTTTGAATGACTCGACCCAAATACCTAGTCTAGGTAGGGGGCTGTTTAGTTGAACTTCTTGGAATGGGTTGAAATGAATTTTATGGTTTTATTTGTTTGGTTGGGTTATTTAAGTATGGAATCTTATACCCGGGGATTCTAACTCTACCCCATTCCCTTGGAATCTCATACCCATATCCCCCCAAAGATTCATAATCCATACTACCACTCAAGTATGATAATCCATTCTATGATTAAACAAAGCAACTTTAGATTGGTATGAGATATAGAATCCATACTACCCAAATATGATAATCTATACCAATCCATTCCAGCTTAGTGGACCAAACGACTCTAATGCGTGGCAAGATCACTCATGACGACTTCATATAATTTCACCTGTTTTAGAAGAAATCTGGTTAATAAATTCAGACAAATTTAGATTAGATAAGTCATTTTAAAATAAGAGCCCAGTTCTTTATACAGAAAGGCTTTCAACGTTTGTCTAAAATAAGTTTAGATAAATTTTTATAAGTGTAAATATAGTGAAATGAATGCACCATTAGCTCCAAAGGTGAATCTTGAAAAATTACACCTATATGCTTGATTAACACCTTTTATTGAAAGCCAATAAACAATACGGATATCTTCTAGTAACGATGTATGAAGGTTGCATCCCAAAGACCCAAACTATTTTCACCTCAATTTCTAGACATTATGAGTAATTGATAGTTAGAATAAATTCACTGTGGATATTGACTTTACATCGAAAAGTACCGATAATTCTTTAAAAGTCACTTGTTTGTAAAGTTAACTTTCATGCGGCTTTTTTTTTTTAAAAAAACTTTTATATAATTTGGAACTATGAAAATATTTCATTTCCATACATTAAAAAAAAAAAAAAAAAAAAAAGGAATTGGATATGAAAATTTGAAATCATGTAAGAGCACTTACAATGGTGAGCAAAATATTTGCCCATGAGCATATTTTGTGAGCAAATAAAATGCTCATCATCCACAATGGTGAGCAAATCCAAAAAACCGATAAAAAGCCCATGGGCAAATGTAAAAATGCCCATAGCTTGGGCATTTTTGGTGATGAATAGTGTTAGAAGTGGGCCCCACATGTTGCTGAATTGTTTAAAAAATGTTGGCTGCCAGCACTTCAAAACGACGCGTTTTGGGCTAGCAGCCTTAATGGCTCGCCTCAAAACGCGTCGTTTTGAGCTCCAGAATTAAAAAAAAAAAAAAAAAAAAAAAAAAAAACTAGTGCACTGTAGCGCGTCAGGGCTTGTAGCGAATGGGAGTGCGACACGTGTTCTGTTGCAGGCTGTTGGCCAATGAAAAAAATAGCCGTTTTTACAACGGTTATAATCCTTCTATAGCATTTTCCGAAAAATATATTTATTAAAAAAAAAAAAAAAAAATTACCAACGGTCATAAAATTAAATTCTCTATAAATAGACATGCATTTTGATATGTTTTGATATAATTTCGTAATCACCTAAAATCCTCCACTTTTTTATTTTCTTAAGCATTTTAAATTTGTAGAAGAATATATTTGTTGCAAAAACATCCATATTGAGGTAAATTTATTTTTTTTAAATATTTAAATTTTTTTTTAAATATTGGTTATTTTTTTAAAAAAATATATACATGTAGTTATGTATTAAAATTAGTATATATGTGATTTTTGGGAAAAAAAAAATATTGTATGGCATGTTATGTAATTGCTTTATGTAATTGAAGAAAGTTGTTGATAATTTCTCCTTTACATTACTAAATTTGTAGTAAATATAGTGTTGCAATTATTGGTTAATTTTATTTTAAATATATACATGTAGTTATGTATTAAAATTAGTATATGTGTGTTTTTTTTTTAAAAAAATATTGTAGGCCATGTACTGTAATTGAAGAAAGTTGTTGATGTTTTCTCCATACATTACTAAATTTGTAGTTAATAAAGTCTTGAAATTATTGGTTAATTTGTTTTTTTAATATTAAAATTTAGTTATGACTTTAAATTAGTATATATGTGAATTGGTTAATAAAGTTGTTGATATTTTTTTGGATTTGTTGTCATTTTAATTTGTTTTTTGAGTAAATCTTAGTAAAAATATTTATCTTTTGTTTTGTGATGCAGAATCTTTTAATGGATCCAAACAACCCAAATTTCCGTCAACAATTTTCTGGTTTTAGTGATGATTTCCTAACTAATCCCGAGTTTCAATTGTTCTTGCAAAGAATGGGCAATACGTCTTTGCAACCACCTCCACAGTATCAGACACCTACTCAGTTTCCCCTACGAAACCATGTTAATGAAGAATGTACACCTGAAATTGAACATGATAGCAACACACAATTCGATGAGAGCGAAGAAGACAACGTACCAGAGACGCCGCAATATCCTCCACCAGTTCCCGAACTGAAATCCAACCAGGTTGTTGCACGAGCGACTCGAATTTGGTCAGTTGCGGAAGATGAGGACATACTGCGGGACATAATGAAAACATGTATCATTATGCACAACATGATTGTTGAAGATGAGCGCCACAACTACACTCGAGCCGAAGTTCTAAGAGCCTTCTACGAAGAAGATCAACAAGAATCAACACCAGCATCAACATCTACAACGCCACCGTTTGAATTCAACGTAGGCCGACCTACCAACTTTGATTTCAACGCATTTCTACAGCGAAAAGCTTCCCTCCGTGACAGAGAAATTCATCTATCTCTGAAACGTGATTTAGTCGAACATATTTGGCAACACTACGGGCCACGTAATTAGGGAGAAATTAGCACGACTTAAATAAAGCCAAGTACTATGGCGTAGCTACTTTTACTTGTTGTGTTTATTTTATTTCCTAAGTTTAATTACGCATGACGTTGCAAATGTAATTGGTTTCTAGTATTGTACCGCTTTTAAAATAAATAAAAACATTTAAGAAATTTTGAGCTTTTTTAAATTTTTTTTTTATATAACGTACTTAATTTTACGACAAATTTTAACGATAAAAAGGACAAAAATAAAAAAAATAAGTTACACAAATTTTAACTAGTTTTTATTTATTTGGAGTAACATTGTTAAAATATAAATGAAATAAATAAGTAAAAGAAGTGTTGTGTAGGAGAGAGAAAGTAATGGTGGGGTATTGAAAAAGTAAGAGAGAGAGAGTGGTGGGTGGGCAATTTTTTTGCTCACCATTGGGAGAGAATATGTGAAAAAAATTTGCCCATGAGCAAAACTTATTTCTTGAGAGAGAAAGTGGGTAGAGAGAGAGTGGGTGAGCATTTTTTTTTGCTCACCATTGAGAGTGGTCTAAGGGCTTTGACCCAGACTAGATTAGATAAAAGAAGCCCAAAGTAGAACAGAAGCAGAACCACAAGATCAATTTACATACTGTAGTATTTCTGTTCAGTTTCCAAAAACAAAGAAATATAACCCGCAAAATTGTAGAGTGCTGTTCTCTTCGTCTTCATCTCCCTCCTTAATACTGCTGCTGTTGCAATTTCAAACGCCTTCAATTTGTTCGTTGCTTCAGTTTCAAGTAAAACCCTAATTTCTTTTTTTAATTTCCTTTTTCTTGCTATAATTTTCTATTGTAGTAGTTCATAATTCTGTTCATTTCATTTTGTAGAGTTTGTGGGTCATTCTGTTAAGAGTTATAGGAGAGTTAGGTTTTATTTTGTTGTTCTATTAATTCAAGTGATTGTGTTTCTCTTATTCTAGTTAATTATGATAAATGGGTTTGTAATAATTCAAAGTCTTGATTTTTATTTCCTGAAGTTTTTTTCTGTGGGTATATAAAGATTTAGATTCAAGGATCTAATAATTTAATTTTGAGCTCACAAATTATGTGTTTTGTAACTTTTATGTTAAAATGCTCATGTAATGTACAATCCTTTATAAAAAATTCATATTCTTGTTGTAGCTAATGATATTTGTTATCTGAGTGAACTCCTACATAATATTTATGGAGGCTGTGATCTGATTAGGGCATGATGAGGTCTGCAGGGTATAGTTTCGTAACTTCGTGTGCTCCTGTACTTTGTTTAGTCACTCAAACTCGCCGCGATTTTCATCAAATTTAGTAGTTGGAAATTCAACAACATCAAAGAGATTATACTGTTGTGGCCAAGGCCACACATTACATAAGGAATCACCAATGGTTGTGGCACGATACCCTCCTCCCCTCTTCAGGTGTGTTTTCGTCTTCCTTTAGGGTTCGGATCATTTGATTAACTTCACCAAATATAACTCCATATTGACATGAATTTCTAATGTTACTGATTTGATTCCCAGTGTCGCACCAATGATGGAGTGGACGGATAATCACTATAGGGTGCTAGCACGAATCATATCAAAAAATGCTTGGCTTTACACGGAGATGCTTGCTGCAGAAACTATTGTTTATCAGAAGGGTAATCTGGTTAGTGAAGATCCTATGCTGTTCAGTGCCTTAAAGTTGGGTTTTATTAGATACTATAGCTTAGTCTTCTGTGTATCTATTTTTGATCGATTAGGATTGGAAGGAGGTCTTCCGTTTAAAATGAAATTATGTGCTATGGTATATGCTTTGTGCTTCTATGTTCAAATTACTTTCAATGCTTAAAGTTGTAATATGAGATTGATTTTCAGTAATTAAATATGAAATGATGGTTTCTTTTCTAGCAATGTGTCATTTTACTGGTTTGCATATTTCGTACTTACATATAGGTGTGGGAGTATGTTTCTTTACAAGTAAATATTGAGCGCTAAAATCTGAATTATTTTGGCTATGGAACAATTTTTTGAGGCACATTTTCTCTTTTTTGGGGCATTGATTGGGTCAAATATAATTTTATTTTTTTTTTATATGTCCAGGACAGGTTTTTGGAATTTACTCCAGAGCAACATCCTATAGCTCTTCAAATTGGTGGGAATAACTTGGAGAACATTGCAAAAGCAACCCAACTTGCTAACGCTTATGGCTACGATGAAATTAACTTAAAGTTGGTGCTCAATATCTTCTTTCTATTTTATTTATATAAAGGATTTTCTTTGATTAGTTTCATTCTTTGGCTGGTATCTGTTGGTCTTTGTCTTACCAAAATTCTGTGACCTTTTTTTTCTTTTTTTCAGTTGTGGATGCCCTAGCCCTAGGGTTGTTGGGCATGGATGTTTTGGCGTGCGCCTGATGCTTGATCCTAAGGTAAGGAACTATCTTTACTGACTTACTGAACTGCAAAAGAGGATTATTTTTCGTCAAATTTTTGCTAGTAGAGGATTCCCTAATGTTATTACTCTTTGGCCTTTGCAAGGAAAGTTTGTCGGTGAGGCCATGTCAGTTATTGCTGCCAATACAGATGTTCCTGTGACTGTCAAATGCCGCATTGGTGTTGATGATCAAGATTCTTATAATGAACTATGTGAGTGATTTGCTTTAAGCCTCATTTGTCTTCCAAATAATAAAAAAATGAGCTTTCTGTTTGTAGAATTGTAGTCCAACTTCTTTGGTCTCTCATTCTATCTGCCCTCCTCTCCTCTCTTCCTTATGGTTTCTGGGGACTGGTTTTGTTTGTAGTAACTCTATGTGGCTTTGGAAAAAGGACTATATCTTTACTATTTGGCTTTCTCGTTGTCATTTTGAAGATTTTGTTGGCTTTCATTTGGTGTCTGATAAATGTTTGGTGAAACTTTATTGTGATGCCCTCTGATTAATTTTTCAAATTGCTAATATTCCTGTTATTCAGGTGATTTCATTTATAAAGTATCTTCAACGTCTCCTACCAAGCACTTTATCATACATTCGCGGAAAGCACTTCTCAATGGCATTAGCCCTGCTGAAAATCGATCAATTCCACCACTCAGGTAAGTAATAGTATTTCAAATACTGCCTCTCGGCTAGAAGCTAGACTAATTTAGGTTGAAGTTAATGGTCAGAGGAGACCTATTTGAATTAGAGCTGTATTTGATAGTGCTGTGCACTTGAACTGATGACTGATGGGGTAATTCAATGTTTGTTACACAGATATGAATTCTACTATGCTCTAGTACGTGACTTTCCAGACTTGAAGTTTACAATAAATGGAGGCATAAATTCAATTGAAGAGGTAAAACTTTTGTCTAGCCCCTTTAGTAGTTCTCTGATCATTACGCTTATTCTGATCTTTCACTGTCTAGCTGTGGTAGGCTTTTTTTTTTTTTTTTTTTTTTTTTTTTTTTTTTTTTTTTTGTGGGTGGGTGGGGGGGGGGGGGGTGCGGAGTTAAGTATTATCATATCAACAATGCCTTTTATTTTACATTGCCTGACAGCTTATCCCCATTTGTTGTCCTGTATTGACACCTTTGCACCGGTTCACATTATCTGTGACCTACCTTCACAACCTATTCTAGTTATGAATGTTGCCATCTTTTCATGATATATCACTCGCAGTTATGCACCCTTAGTTTATATGAAGAATGGCCCAACATGCTTTAATTTGGCTGGAATTTTTTTCAGTAAAGTAGTTTGCTTTAGTTTATCCGTGGAAGCAATGTATAGGTCAACTTCTGTGGGGTTCTGTACATGTTATTTCTTAGTTGATGACAAAGCCCTGTGGTATACTCTACCGAGCACTTGTGAAAGCTATAAAAATAGAGATTATGCCTTCAATGTAGCATTTCAATAAATGGGCTGTGACCATTTACTTGTGTGGCTTGTAGCTATAAGCAACTGGCTATGCCAAATGGGTCTTGTGAGCTAAACAGTATAGCTGCAGTTTTTGTGTTTATGTTTGTGGTTTTATCATCTTTCGTCTGTTGTGCAGTCTTTATGATTTTGTGTCTCTCTTTTGTTGGTGATTGTGATATCTGGAACCTAACATATTTTTTTTTTCCTCCTTATGTCTTTTTATCTGGTCCAAAGGTGAACGGAGCATTGAAAAAAGGAGCTCATGGGGTAATGGTTGGGCGTGCTGCCTACAATAAGTGAGTATATCCTGGAGTACTGATTGATTGTGTTGAATCATTTTGATGCTAGGTTTGGAGTTTTTCCTTTAGTCAACTTTGTGATATTCAGCTTCTTGCCATAACAGTATACCTGTATACCACACAATGTATATCTTGCAATTGTTCTGGTTCTATGATAATTGATGGGTTTATATATGTAATGTAGAATTTCCTATGGTGGGAGTGGACCGTGGGACTTCTAGGCATGTTTTTTTTTTCCATACTTTGTTGGGTAGTCAAATTTATTTCTTTGATTTTTACATTTTAACTTGGACCTTTACTTTTATATGAAAGTCAATCTTAATTTTAATGAATTGGACATAACAAGGGAAGGTAAAACTCTAAATGATTAGATGATGAGCTTTGAGAGATTGGTGCCTTGGTGGAGTATTAATTGCATCATCATAGATAGATAGACCTACTGATAGAAATCTGATGAGGAACCGGCCTTCTTGTTTCTCTCTTTTCCTGGCAAAGGTGTTTGTTTTCTTATATTTTTCCTATCTTCCTCTGAGTAAAAGAGCTTGATAAGGGTTAGTTAAAGAGCTTCGTAACTTGGTAAGGGCTAATTTAACTTCTTTGAACGATGTATTACGGCTTGAACTATAAAAATCAGTGTATAGTTTGTCTCTGTATCTGGTCCTTGTACAGAGGCAAGAATCCTAGTTTATTTTCTCTCAGGTTATGGTATTTCCCCATTTCACGAATTATCTTGAAAATTGCATTGCAAAAAACTTGGTGGCACTTTGCTTAATAATTTGCTTTATTACAGTTTTTACATGTATTTGCTATTGGCTGTTTTTCTGAAAACTATGTCAATGTTGCAGTACTTGGCAATTGTTGAGAGATGTTGACACTGAAGTCTATGGTGATCCTCCCTCCGATCTTACGCGTCGTCAGGTTAGCAGTTAGTGATTACTGGTTAGCCTTATAGATTGAGTCTGCATCGTTGTGATTGACAATGTCTTTGATATCTTGGCCATTTATTTTGCTGATCACTTTTGTTGTAGGTTTTGAAGGAGTATCAAGAGTATGCAGATTCCGCGCTTGGCAAACATGGCAATAACAGACCAAATGTTCGGGATTTGGTCAAGGTAAAAAATTATTAGAGTATTTATTTTATTTAATCGCCTTTGGCTCAATCCTATTTGAACTTCCCTGATTTGAGATGTGCCTATTGTTCAAGGAGCAAACAAGGGTAGAATGCTACTGATTTTCATTTTTTAATGGAACCCTATAGCTGGACTCTTTTTTCAATTTTTTTGATATCTTATTTAACAAAAAACATTTTTTCAAGAGTTTGGACTTTGGTTATAACTAATCAAATTGCAAAAATCATAGCATTTTTTATTTCCTTATCAGACTGATTGCCTTCGAGGAATAAATAGGGCTTTGCTTCAATTTCTTTTAGATATTAGCACTTTGTCTCCATTTATATACTTCATATATTCGTAGTATATAATATTGTCCTTCATCCCCTGAACTGTGTTTTTCTCCTGTTTATTTGTGTGAAACAGCCTTTGTTGAACCTTTTTCATTCTGAGCCTAGAAATGCTGTCTGGAAGCGCAATGTGGATGCTGCATTTTTCCATTGCACGGTACGCCTGTCATTGAAATTCATTTGCTTATCTGTTGCTTACTGGAAAATCTTTTTAGGAAATGTTTCTCTCTCTATGGTGTGGGAGATGTAGAGCTATTATGGCTTTCTCCATCATCACAAGAAGTGTACATTTTTTCGACAACCATTTTGCTGCATCTGTGGTATCCTCACTCATTATTGAATCTTTGCAGACAGTTAAACAGGTCCTTGAGGAGACATTGCCTATTATTCCAGACTACGTCCTTGATTCACCTGCTGCTAGGGTGCTACCCAGCCGTGGAGATTTATTTGCAAATGTGGATGATCTCATGCCTCCCCCATATGAATCGAGTGAACTGGAGCTACAATATGCTTAGTTTGTCGTAGGTTGAGTTCATATAGATGATAGTCACCATTAAATTAGTATACACAATATATTCATCATTCTTTGGAATATGATCTATGTCCCTAAACCCTAGAGATAGAATGTACTCTATTTTTGGCACCAAACAAAGAATTTTAACAGTGTATTTGGATATGAAGAAAATGGTAATGCAAATGCAATCGCCTTCTTCTTCTTCTCTCTCTTTCTCCTTTTTTTTTTTTTTTTTTTTTTTTTTTTTTTTTTTTTTTCATAAATCTTTCTTGTTGATTTATACTATGAATTTTGTGGCTCAACATGAATTCGATTGTTGATGGGTTGAGTCATCTGACTGGCCTTGGTTTTGCTATGTTTGATGGCTGGTGGCCGAGCTGTTGGATCATTAAACAACTTTCAGGCCTCGGTAAAATTCTATGCCACTGCTGAAAAAATTACTGGATAATCCATGGCCAATATTGTCGGTAATTTGAATCAATTATATTTGAGCACGTTAGATATTTTAGCTATGTGTAGTATATACTGTATTTAGTTTATTTGACGTGGCATTTCTAGGCCATAAATGTTTTAGCTAAATTGCTTGTGATATGCCAAGCACCAATGCCAGATTGCCAGCTAGGACAAAATCAACATTGACAGGTGGCAGGCTGTTGTTGGTCAGGTATAATACAGGGATAAGATGCTAAATTGTCGCCAAAAGTTTCAGGTTGAAATTAAGCTAAGCTATCCTCTTCCTCTGCTCAACACACACTTCATTTTTCAGACACCAATAACAGAGCATTCATGGCTTCAATCAGCATGTCAGCATCTTTCCTCGGTGGCGCTGCCACGCTCTCTCCTGCAGCTGCTTCTCACCGGAGGCTTTGTCATCACCAACAGTGTTAAACCCAACACTGTGAAGGTCAGCTGTGAGACCAAGCAAGAGGGCAGCAACAATGGAAGGAGAGACATTATGTTTGCTGCTGCAGCGCTGCCATTGCTTCTGTTGCTGGTGTTGCCATAGCTGATGAACCGAAACGTGGTTCCCCAGAAGCTAAGAAAGCTTATGGTCCTGTTTGTGTCGCCAACCCAACTGCTAAGATCTGTAATAACTGAAAAATATTCTGCAGTTTTTCATTACTATTCTGTATTTCAATTTTCATGTGGATGATTATCATTATTAATGTAATTTATCTACTGCCTGATGTTTAATTGAGTACTTTGCTTATATAATATGATTAATATCTTATGTTCAGTGTTACGTTACGTTATTAGTCTTATTACCTTCTGTTATGCTTTCATTTACTGCTGCCTTGATTCAGTATAATTGTTCTTTTGCTTGATCTTTCAGTTTAAATTCTACCCTTTTCATTCACATTCCACATCTCTTTGTATTCTTTGTTTATTGCTGTTGTTAAATCAATCAATGCATGGCTTTTCATTTCACCTTTGCCTGTGTTTCCTCTCCTTAATATATATCTCCTTTTACCATCTTCCATTTGCACTCGAATCCATTTTTTAAAAACTCTTTCTTGATACATTTATCATGGCAGCATTTTCTTCAGTAATTTTGCATTGTTTCATTCTTGTTCATCTGTCTTTCTTCCATAATAGCAGTAGTACTAGGTTTCACTGTAGACCTCATTCACAGAGACTCCATTCTATCCCCTCTCCATAACTCCACCAAGACGCATTGGGAGCTTCTAAATGATGCCCTCCGCCGCTCCACCACCCGTGCCAGCCACTTTGAGGTGTTGGCCTCGCGGGCAATGGTCCAGTCCCCGGTGATCCCTGCCAAGGGGGAATACTTAATGAACATATCATTAGGTAGTCCCCCGATTACCATGCTTGGGATAGCTGATACCGGGAGTGATCTCACTTGGACCCAATGCAAGCCTTGTGTTCAGTGTTACAAAGCAGAGGTTACCAATTTTCGACCCCAAAAAATCATCTTCTTTTAAGCCAATACCATGTGGATCCCCTCGTTGTTACACAGACTTGGCGACTAGAACTTGTAACTCTAATAGTGATTTGCTCCTATTACTACTCCTATGGGGATCAGTCCTACACAAACGGAGTCCTTGCCTCTGAGACTGTCACCTTCGGGTCTCACACACCCTCGTTTCCAGAAGTGTTAGTTGGGTGTGGGCATGAGAATGGAGGTACTTTCAACGAGCTAGGGTCAGGCATAATTGGGCTTGGGGGAGGTGCATTTTCTCTGGTGACCCAAAATTAAACCTACTATTGGTGGGAAGTTCTCGTATTGCTTAGTTACCCTTCTTTAAAACTGACTTAGTTGGTAAGATCAGCTTTCGGACCAGAGGCCTTAGTCTCTGTTCTGGGGTGGTTTCGACACCTCTAGTAACAAAAGATCCATCCACATTCTATTATCTGACTTTAGAAAGCATAGCAGGTTGGGAATGTTAATTTGAGTATAAAACATCAGTCTCTTCCATGACAAAAAATAGTAAGTATACTGAGGAAGGCAATATTATAATTGATTCAGGAACAACATTAACACTGTTGCCTGAGAATTCTATCAGGATATAGAAGCCGAGTTGAGGAAAAACATTAAAGCCGAATCTGTTGAAGATCCAGAAGGAGTAATGTCACTGTGTTACAAGAGTGATGAGGATATGGATGTTCCGGTAGTTAAGGTGCGTTTCGCTGGGGCTGAACTCGAACTCAAACCATCAAATACCTTTGTTAGAGTGCAGGAAGATATGGTGTGTTTTGCAATGATACCAGCAAGTGAAGTGGCCATATTTGGGAATTTGGCTCAGATGGATTTTCTTGTAGGGTTTGATCTTGAAGAGGGCAAAGTCTCTTTAAAGCAGCTAATTGCTCTCATCACATTCAATTATAAGTCTTTAGTCTTGGTTGGTTGTGGTTTTTGTGGACTTTACATGATGTTTTCCACTTATTTCCTAGATGTTTAATCAATAAGTTTAGGTATGTTAATTATCTAAATCTTGAATTTTCTTAAGCAAAGTCAGATATGTTAGCGATCATAAAATACTGAGATGCCATATGAAATGTTAATCACAACTTTGTAGTACAGTTCATTTCAGATTTTACTTTTTGGCTCCAAACAGTTTGTTTCAATTCAATTAGTTCATGTTCCCCTTTTCTTTTTGTTGGATAAAAAAGACTTGCTTGTCATAATAACAATGAAAACAAGCACACTTTTCTAATGACTTGAGTTGAGTCGAGTAAGCTTGAGTCGAGGTTTAATGAGTATTTGTCAATTAGTGTTCAAAACTTCGAATTGATAAAATTGACACATCTAGAAGATAGTGTTTTAAGTCTAACTCTAATTTATCTTATTAAATTAATAAATTTTGCGGAGTAATATTTTTGCGAGCTTGTATAATTATAATAACTTCATACATGTTGAGGTAAAAAATAACTCAGTCTTTGAATGTCACTTTGTGGCATTCATTGCCGGTCTTAAGCTTAGATGAAGGAGGAAAGCTGTGGTAGCCTGGTAGGTCTGTGATGGCCAACGTAAAATTTAGTCACATTATGTGACATGAATGTTGAGGTTACTTTAAAAACACGAAAAAAATCTTGTACTAGGGAGTGGAGTACTAAATATTGAATATATTGAATTTATATAGTTCATGTTTGAAGAGCAAGTCAAATAATTTGCTCGTATGTAAAATGTACAAAGTAACAACATACAATGATGGTGTACTACGTAACTCAAAGAGACATTTTTTAAAAACAATACTCCGTACTTTGTATGTGTCAATTTTTTTTTAGGTAATGAGAAGGAACTTGACCGTACCTCAATCCTCACGGTTTTTTTATCTGGTATTTGCGGTCATATGTGTCAATTAATTTGGAACTACTTATCTCCGTTAAAATAAAACCTTGACCTTTTGTTTTAAATTAAAATAATACTCAACTGGGAAATTTCCCAAAGTGAGTCTCTAAGGGAAACAATTTTCCAAAGTAGACGCGTGGCAAAACTATTTACCAAACTAAGCTTCCAGGTAAAACGCCAACCAGGCTGGCGTTTTTACCCTGGGCATTTTTTTTTTTTAATTTGGCGTTTTTACCCTGATTGAATTTTTTTTAAAAAAAATTTACCCAAGGTAAAAATGCCACCATGGTTGGCATTTTACCATTTTACTTAAAACGCCATCACAGTTGGCGTTTTTGTATCGGGTAAAAAATTCCCACAAAACCTCCATTTTTCAGTTGTTCTTCAAAACTCCAAAACCCCCAATTTCGCAAACCCTAACCGCGACATTTTTGGCCAATCCTCCATATTTGCAACAAATTCAATACTTCCCCTTGCTTAGATCTTCATCATACTCACTAAAAATTATTCCTCCTTCGTTGTTTAACACTTTTATGCAGAAATTTGATCGTAATTGAGGTATGTATTTAGTTTAACTATTTTACTTTTTTTATGATATTTTTTGGGAATTTACTTTTGAAATTCACAATGTATGTACAATATTGTTGTAATTTACATTTTTTTGTGGTTTCTATTCATGTATTAGTCTATTTGATTTGATGTTGCTTTACAATTTGTTGTGTTTTTTATTCATGTACTATGACTGTAATGACAAAAACCGAGTACACTAATTTTATGACAGTTTTTATCTTTGCATTGTTGCACACAAAATTTGTTGAATTAGGTACATGTAAGTGTATACTACATTGTTGATGAAGTAGGTAAATAAGTATAGTGTTGAACACTACGTTGTACATACGCTTAGCTTGAGGATTTAATAGAATCATTGTGGTTTTAGTTGTGTTCTTTATATGTGTCATATAATATGTGTTCCGATTTTATGTAGAACATGGCTTCACAATTGATTGTTTTGTTATGCCGTTTGGGAGGTGAAATTGTGTCGGATCGAACGTCGAGTATAGAGGAGGAAAAATGGAACCGTTGGCATTTAAACCTTGTATGACTTACAATGATTTGTTGGAGAAGGTTTATACTATAATTGGTTCAAACCCAACGAGTGTTGAACTGAACATTAAAATGAGGTTTGAAAGTGTCAGTGGGATTCAAATCTTACCTGTTTTGAATGACGACCATTTGGAGGTTTTGAGGGGTGTCGTTGCAATGAGGTCTCTTCCCACTGATTTGTATGTGGAAAAAGTGCCTATATGTACTCAACAGACTATTCGCTTGACAGAGTAACAACCTACATTCTTCCCTCGTACAATGCAAGCTCGTTACAAATGCCCCCATACAACATTCCATCATCTGAATATGGAATGGGATCTTTCAGTAGAATGTTACTTTATTTTAACACAAAAGGGAGATGCATATATTACATAAATATGGCAAACACCATATTAGCAAAATACATGATGAAGAGTTTTAAGGTTATCCACCATAGAAATCTAAAGTAGTAAACTAGAATAACCACAAAAGATAAAACGAAAGCCAAACGCCAGCATACAAAAGATTGCAAACACAAAAACAGGATGTTCAGCATAAGCGTAGAGTTCAAAAGCTAGAGCATGATCAGTACTATATGACCACCATCTCAGGGATATCAGAAGCATATGCATCAAAGAGCTCAGATGGAGGGTAAAGGTACAGAGCTGGTTGTCCTGGGTTTGCTTTAGTTCTGCCCATGGTAGCCAACTTGTCTGCAACACGGTTAAGAGATCTGTTTACATGAAAAATAGAGACCTTCCAGTTTCTACTCAGAATAGAAGCCACATCCCTTATAATGTTCCCGAGATCATGGTCCTTGAAGGAATCTGGGTCTTCTAACATTCTTTTTAAGTCAGCCGCATCAGTCTCCAGTTCTAACAACTTATTGTCTCTTGCCCAAGCAGCCAGTAAACCATCTTTAATTGCTAAGAGTTCATCAGCAGCAGGAGAGATAGCATTGTATTTGGCAGCATAACCCAATTTCCATAGGCCTTTTTCACATCTTAGAACACCTCCCCCACCAGCATTATCAATGCCCATCCAGGAACCATCAGTGTTTAACTTGAAATACCCTTTATGAGGAGGAGCCCACATTCTGGAAACACAATCTGAAGAGGATGGCACTGTTTTAGATTAAGAGTGTAATGGTAATCCACCCAAAATTTATTAAAGGTTGAGTTTATAAAAATCATTTTTTTTTTCAAAGATAGCCATGTTTTTGGTTTTCCATAAATGCCAAATGCTAACAAATACAATTCTCCAAGAGTAACTATTGTTAAGATTAAAAAAGCCAATCCGTAAGAGTAGAGTTAAAAAAAGAGTTGTAATCGAAATCAGCAGGAGCAATATTTTGGAAAACCAAAGACCAAATGGCAGAAGTATTAGGGCAATCCCTAAATAAATGAATAGTATTTTCATGGAGAGCTTCACATCTCATGCAAACAGGATCAAAAAAAGGAATTTTCTTTTGAAGAGTAGTTCCAACCGGGAGAATATCCTTAACCAGGTTCCAAACTAGCACTTTATACTTAAAAGGGGCTTTAATCTTCTACAAATTCTTCCAAGAAAAGTTAGATAAGAAAGTGGAATTGAGATTGTTGGAAAGATTACTGGAGTTGTAAACAGACTTAATAGTAAAACCCCCTGATTTGTCTAGAGTCCATTTAAGTCTATCAGAAACATCAACAAGAGAAGGAATTGGGTAGGCTAGAATTAAAGAACAAAGGGAAGGAGGAATAATATGAGAAACATCATCTAAATACCAATTTTTATTTCTTATGATATTAGAAACACGCCAATGTCCTTTCGAGTTGGGAATCTTAATATTTGGAATGAGGTATATAGGACACTCTCCTATCCAATGATGATACCATAGAGAAGTGTCCTCCCCATTTCCAATATTAATAATAATTCCTTTTTTTAGAAAAGGTCTTCCAGATAGAATATCTTTCCAAATAATGAAGTCAGAAGCTTTAACATTATAATCCAAAAAGTTTGAATATTTTAGATATTTTTTAGTAAGAATTTGAACCCATAGCTTATGAGGTTGAGTTAAGATTTTCCAACCTAGTTTAGCCATAAAGGATAGATTCCATCTCTTAAGGTCCCTTATGCCTAGACCACCTTTGGCCATGGGATCACAAATCACGTTCCAATTAGTTCTTGGGATATATCTAAATGATTGACACGATTCCAAAAAAAAACGTTTGCAATTTTTCTGGAGATCTTTGAGAACACTACAAGGAAGAATATTAGTTTGCATAGCATAAACCGGATATGAGTTTAAAACAGATTTTATAAGAGTGCATCTTCTGGCCACGTTTAAAAGTTTAGCTTGCCAATTCCTAATTTTAGAGCAAGTCTTATCCAATAAAGGGAAATAATCTCTAAGACTCAAACGTTTGTGAGAGATAATAATACCAAGATATTTACCAAAAGAAGTAGTATTGGTGATATTACAAATTTCAGTAGAATGTTACACGACGATCAATTTGACATTCCATTCAGTTCACATTTTACTGCACCTGTACATGAAGGGGCGTCGGTGTCAATGTTGTAGCAACTTGGTCCATCTACCTCAAACGATGACATTTCATCACCGATGTAGTTGCAAAGTTACTTTCCTACGCAAGAACATGTTCAAGCAACACCGTTTCAAACTTTGGTGAATGTTGAACCTGTTGTAAACAACGAATTGTCTGTTCTTGATATGTATGATGATACAAACGAGGAGGGTGAAGGCGAAGATGAGGAAGATGTTATAAACAACGAGTTGTCTGTTCATGATGTTGTTGCTAGAACTCCATTGCCTTGGTTCACTCAAAAACGAGAATTATGAGGTGGACATGTATTGGGCTGATTCGGGGAGCCAGACTTCGTTTGTTGTCGGGGAAGAATTTGAGAAGGGCATGATTTTCGACAGTAAGAAAGTGCTGCAGGAAGATATGCGTTCTATCGGCGAATCTTGTGTCAAGTCCCTAGAGTACATTATGGATGTACCGTTTCACATGTGGTCCGTGTTTCATGACGCTGGTCGTAGGTATGGTATATGTACTACAAATTTCTCAGAAACATTAACAATGTGTTGAAGGGAGCTCGTTTTCTGCCGATCATGTCCCTTGTCGAGTTAACTTCCAAAGAGTTAACAAGTACTTTAACACAAAAAGGGATAGTTCACTTGCTAGGCGTGCCGACGACTATGCATACTCACCTAAGGTCACTGCCATTTTGGAGAAGAATAACGGAAAGGCAAAATACCATACAGTGGATGTTTATAGCCATCAGCTTGGTATATACCAAGTACATACACACCGGGGAGAGAGGATAGGCAGAAAAGGGGGTCATAAGCATACCGTTAACTTCAATTTGAGAACATGTATATGCAACAAGCCGATGATATTTCACCTACCATGTTCTCATGTTCTGACCGTGTGTCTTAAGTATTCAGTTTCTGGGAACCATGGGTGGACAATTTCCTACGATCAGAGGCATATGCGAATACTTATGCCCCACAGTTCTGGCCTATTCTTGTGAGACGACATGGAGGACATACAGAGGGCGATTTGATAGACAACAATTACATAGAATAGATGAATCAGGATCTTAGAATTTCTTTTGTTAGTTTGTTGCAATCAAATTCTCTAGTACATTGTATCCAAACAAATATTATCAATTTTACTCACCTTTTTTTGATTTTCTGTACATTATCAACTTCACCATACGCATTCATTCTTTTCATTGTACTAGTTGTTGATGTTGTTGTTGTTGCTGGTGTTGTTAATGTTGCTGATGTTGTTGTGGTTGCTATTGTTATGGTTGTAGTTGTTGTTGTGGTTGTTGCTCTTGCTATTGTTGTGGTTTTCGCAGTTGCTGCTGTTGTTTTGGTTGTTGATGTTGTTGTTGTAGCTGTTGTTGTTGTTGTAGCTGTTGTTGTTGTTGTAGCTGCTGCTGTTGTTGTTGCTGTTGTTGTGGCTGTGGTTGTTGTTGTTGTAAATGTAGTAGTAGTAGTTGTTTTTGTTGTTTTGCTGCTGCTGCTGTGGCTGGGGTTGTTGCTGTTGTTGTTATTGTACCTGCTGTTGTTGTTGATGTGGTTGTTGTTGCTGCTGTTGTTGTTGCTGCTTTGGCTGTTGTTGTAGCTGATGTTGCTGTGTTGCAGATAAAAACGCCAACCAGGCTGCCGCTTTATGGGCAAGAGTGAAACGTCAACCATGGTGGTGTTTTTACTTTGGGTAAATTTTTTAAAAAAAATCAATCAGGAAAACACGAACCATGGTGGCGTTTTTACCTTGGGTAAATTTTCTTAAAAAAATTCAGCCACCTTGGATGGCGTTTTTGCCTTGATTGAAATTTTAAAAAAAAATGTCTAGGGTACCCTGAAAGTTTAATTTGGTAAATAATTTTGTCACGCGTCTACTTTGAGAAATTGTTTCCCTTATAGACTCGCTTTGGCAAATTTTCGGGAAAATGTAGCCAATTAGAAACAGTGATTTCAGTTGAATTGTGCTCATCACCAATTCACCATCCTTTCTCCAAAATTGCAGACATCTTTCATCCTCATTCCTCTTTCTTCTGCGTGTTGTACTGCTCAAAGCTTGAAGATTAGGAAGAACATCGATTCCAGAATCAATGGAAACCGAAACCCTAGACATTTCTGCTACTAATTTTACTTCATCATGGCCGATCATTCATGGTTCTCTCGAAGATTCTATCACTTCCGAGTCCTCCATTTCTGCCGTTGATTCTATTTCCGATTCTGATCCTGCGCTTAAACCCCCTCTTATTCTGCGCCGTCCTTCACCGGATTCTGGCCCCTGCGAGATCACAAGTAAGGTTTTTTCCGAATTGATTATGTTATTCACATGATTTTCTGATTTAATTGCTCATTATATATATATTTTTCAATTCCGAATTGGTTTGTATTTCTGTAATTACTGTGTAATTTTGCTTCTTTTGATAGTAGTTTTCAAGTTGTTGTATTGATTTCAACATTCAGCGTTGAGATGGCGATCAATTTTAGAATCATAAAATTTTAAATTATATTTGCGACTTTTTTGTATTTTCCGTTGATATTTAATTTAGAAGATTGGAATTCAATTTGCTTTATTGAGGTTAGTAAACATCAAAGAACCATTAGCAGCACCTTTAGTGTTCGAATTTTTTGTTTTTATGGATAGGATGAAATATGAACTTATGTAAACTCTTCGAATGTAGGATTTAATTTGCTAGCTTATACTCTAGATGGGTATGAATAGGTTAATTGTTAGTCAACTTCAAAGAACCATAAACATCGCCTTTAGTGCTGGAATATTTTGTTTCTGGGGTAGGATGAAGTATGAAGTTATGTAATTTCTACGAATGTTGGAGTTAATTTGCTGGCGAGTACTCGTATATGGTTAGGAATAGTAAAAGGTCTAATTTATCTAGAAACATAAAGAAAAAGATGACAAAGGATGACCAAGACTCTTGCTGAGTTTCCCACTCCCCAACCTACCGTGTATGAGGGATTTGGTTTCCTGTAAGGCGTGTAAGCTGTTGTTTTTTCCAATGTCTTCATTCTTTTATGGCTGCGGGCTGCCCTCCTGTCCCTTGTAAAAGTACACTACAGGTCTTTAATTCAATTCCTTGGTTCAACCTGGTGAATGGTTTACATATAGTGGGCCTGTGAGACAGAATTGTGTTGATCTTACAGAATTATGGGCTGAGTTGTTACCTTCAACAAGAATATGATGCAGTCAATACCTGAATGGTGCTGAGAGAAAGGAGGGTGATACAATGAGAGAAGCAATCACATTTGAGCATGAAACATTACTAGTCTACTATGACTTTGCTGGTGTTTCTAAAGAGTGCAAAACTATTTATTTTTTGAAGATTTTTCATATTTTTAAGTTATAACAGTGGAAAGATCTTACCAATTGATCTTTTTCTTTTGTTTTATTTGTCATCTCTTTCGCCTTTTCTCTTTTGCATTAAACTTATGCTTTTATTTCCCTTTTCAGTTTCTTTTACCCAGCAACATGAAATCAAGCAGGTATATGTTCGTAGCACTGCTAGAGTCTATGAAATATACTATTCTGCTGATGAGAAGGGTGAAAATGAGTACCTATGTACAGTTCGTTGTGGGGTTGCTGCTAAAAGTGAAGAGCTACTGCAAGAGACTAATGGTGTAGGATCATTGTCTTCAAGTTCTTGTAGCCCCAATAGTAGTTCTTGTGATGGGCATTTAAGATCTGAGAGTGGAGGCAGTACCAACGAAGATGACTGGGTGGATGTGAAAGTGCGAAATTCTTCTATGCTTGATGAAGGCACATCTCTGTCAAAAAAAGATGACAGCTGCATGGAACGGGGCAATCAGGTAATACTGTAGATCTGTTTAACTGATTGATCAAGAAGTTAAGTTAAGTTTAGTTACTGTTTGGGTTTGGGTTCTCTGCATATTGGAACACTTTGTATTATTTGGAAAATAATTCTTTGTG
>NW_018742781.1:0-36827 GCF_001683475.1 Chenopodium quinoa
ATTCAATTAGCATCGTTGAACACATATGACAGTCATTTGATTCAAAAAGCTTTGTTTGAATTACCTAGACTTTCACTTGATTCAATTAGTTTTTTGAATGCATTTAACTTTCATTTGATTTAAAAAGTTTCAAAGTAATTGACTTTCACTTGATTTAATTACTTTTTTTAATTGCATTTGACTTTCAGTTGATTCAAAAAGATTTGTTTGAATGTGCTTGACTTTCATATGATTCAATTAGCATCGTTGAACGGATTTGACAATCATTTGATTCAAAAAGCTTTGTTTGACTTTCACTTGATTCAAATCGCTATTTTGAATGCATTTGAATTTCATTTGATTGAAAAAGCTTTGTTTGAATGTGTTTGATTTTCATTTGATTAAATTAGCTTTGTTTGAATGTGATTGACTTTCATTTGAATCAATTAGCTTTGTTTAATGCATTTGACTTTCATTTAATTCAAAAAGCTTTGTTTGAATGTGTTTGACTTTAATTTGATTCAAATAGCTTTGTTTTGAATGATTTTGACTTTCACTTGATTTAAATACCTTTTTTGAATGCGTTTGACTTTCATTTTGATTCAAATAGCATTTCTTGAATGTGTTTGACTTTCATTTGGTTCAAATAGCTTTGTTTAAATGTGTTTGCCTTTCATTTGATTCAATTAGATTGCTTGAATGTGGTTAACTTTCAATTAAGTCAATTTGCTTTGTTGAATGCATTTGACTTTCATTTGATTCAAAAAGTTTTGTTTGACTGTCATATGACTCAATTAGCCTCGTTGAATGCATTTGACAATCATTTGATTCAAAAAAGCTTTGTTTGAATTCTTTGGACTTTTACTTGATTCAATTAGCTTTTTTGAAAGCATTTGACTTTCATATGATTTAATTAGCTTTGTTTGAATGTTTTTAACTTTCGTTTGATGCAATTAGCTTTGTCTGAATGTGTTTGACTTTCGTTTGATTTAATTATCTTTTTTGAATGCATTTGACTTTCATTTGATTCAGATAGCATTGTTTGAATGTGTTTGACTTTCATTTGATTCAAATAGCTTGTTTGAATGTGTTTGCCTTCCATTGGATTTAATTAGCTTTGTTTGAATGTGGTTGGCTTTTAATTGATTCAATTTCATCTGTTGAATGCATTTGACTTTCATTTGATTCAAAAAGATTTGTTTGAATGTGTTTGACTTTCATATGATTCAATTAGTATCGTTGAATGCATTTGACAATCATTTGATTCAAAAAGCTATGTTTGAATTTGTTTGACTTTCACTTGATTCAATTAGCTTTTTTGAACTCATTTGACTTTCTTTGGATTCAAAAAGCTTTGTTTGAATGTGTTTGTATTTCACTTGATTTAAATTAGCTTTGTTTGAATGTGGTTAACTTTCATTTGATTCAATTAGCTTTGTTTGAATGTGGTTGACTTTCATTTGATTCAATTAGGTTTGTTAGAATGCCATTGACTTTCGTTTGATTCAATTAGGTTTGTTAGAATGCCATTGACTTTCATTTGATTCAATTAGCTTTGTTGAATGCATATGACTTTCATTTGATTCTGATAGCATTGTTTGAATGTGTTTGGCTTTCATTTGATTCAATTAGCATCGTTGAACACATTTGACAGTCATTTGATTCAAAAAGCTTTGTTTGAATTACCTAGACTTTCACTTGATTCAATTAGCTTTTTTGAATGCATTTAATTTTCATTTGATTTAAAAAGCTTTGTTTAATTGTAATTGACTTTCACTTGATTTAATTACTTTTATTTAATTGCATTTGACTTTCAGTTGATTCAAAAAGATTTGTTTGAATGTGCTTGACTTTCATACGATTCAATTAGCATCGTTGAACGGATTTGACAATCATTTGATTCAAAAAGCTTTGTTTGACTTTCACTTGATTCAAATCGCTATTTTGAATGCATTTGAATTTCATTTGATTGATAAAGCTTTGTTTGAATGTGTTTGATTTTCATTTGATTAAATTAGCTTTGTTTGAATGTGATTGACTTTCATTTGAATCAATTATCTTTGTTTAATGCATTTGACTTTCATTTAATTCAAAAAGCTTTGTTTGAATGTGTTTGACTTTAATTTGATTCAAATAGCTTTGTTTGAACGATTTTGACTTTCACTTGATTTAAATACCTTTTTTGAATGCGTTTGACTTTCATTTGATTCAAATAGCATTTCTTGAATGTGTTTGACTTTCATTTGGTTCAAATAGCTTTGTTTAAATGTGTTTGACTTTCATTTGATTCAATTAGCTTTACTTGAATGTGGTTAACTTTCAATTGAGTCAATTTGCTTTGTTGAATGCATTTGACTTTCATTTGATTCAAAAAGTTTTGTTTCACTGTCATATGATTCAATTGGCCTCGTTAAATGCATTTGACAATCATTTGATGCAAAAAGCTTTGTTTGAATTCTTTGGACTTTTACTTGATTCAATTAGCTTTTTTGAAAGCATTTGACTTTCATATGATTTAATTGGCTTTGTTTGAATGTTTTTTACTTTCATTTGATGCAATTAGCTTTGTCTGAATGTGTTTGACTTTCGTTAGATTTAATTATCTTTTTTGAATGCATTTGACTTTCATTTGATTCAGATAGCATTGTTTGAATGTGTTTGACTTTCATTTGATTCAAATAGCTTTGTTTGAATGTGTTTGCCTTCCATTGGATTTAATTAGCTTTGTTTGAATGTGGTTGGCTTTTAATTGATTCAATTTCATCTGTTGAATGCATTTGACTTTCATTTGATTCAAAAAGATTTGTTTGAATGTGTTTGACTTTCATATGATTCAATTAGTATCGTTGAATGCATTTGACAATCATTTGATTCAAAAAGCTATGTTTGAATTTGTTTGACTTTCACTTGATTCAATTAGCTTTTTTGAACTCATTTTACTTTCTTTGGATTCAAAAAGCTTTGTTTGAATGTGTTTGAATTTCACTTGATTTAAATTAGCTTTGTTTGAATGTGGTTAACTTTCATTTGATTCAATTAGGTTTGTTAGAATGCCATTGACTTTCGTTTGATTCAATTAGGTTCGTTAGAATGCCATTGACTTTCGTTTGATTCAATTAGGTTTGTTAGAATGCCATTGACTTTCATTTGATTCAATTAGCTTTGTTGAATGCATATGACTTTCATTTGATTCAAAAAGCTTTGTTTGAATGTGTTTGACTTTCATTTGATTCAATTAGCATCGTTGAACACATTTGATAGTCATTTGATTCAAAAAGCTTTGTCTGAATTACCTAGTTCGCTTGATTCAATTAGCTTTTTTGAATGCATTTAACTTTCATTTGATTTAAAAAGCTTTGTGTAAATGTAATTGACTTTCACTTGATTTAATTACTTTTTTTTAATTGCATTTGACTTTCAGTTGATTCAAAAAGATTTGTTTGAATGTGCTTGACTTTCATATGATTCAATTAGCATCGTTGAACGGATTTGACAATCATTTGATTCAAAAAGCTTTGTTTGACTTTCACTTGATTCAAATCGCTATTTTGAATGCATTTGAATTTCATTTGATTGAAAAAGCTTTGTTTGAATGTGTTTGATTTTCATTTGATTAAATTAGCTTTGTTTGAATGTGATTGACTTTCATTTGAATCAATTAGCTTTGTTTAATGCATTTGACTTTCATTTAATTCAAAAAGCTTTGTTTGAATGTGTTTGACTTTAATTTGATTCAAATAGCTTTGTTTGAATGTTTTTGACTTTCACTTGATTTAAATACCTTTTTTGAATGCGTTTGACTTTCATTTGATTCAAATAGCATTTCTTGAATGTGTTTGACTTTCATTTGGTTCAAATAGCTTTGTTTAAATGTGTTTGACTTTCATTTGATTCAATTAGCTTTGCTTGAATGTGGTTAACTTTCAATTGAGTCAATTTGCTTTGTTGAATGCATTTGACTTTCATTTGATTCAAAAAGTTTTGTTTGACTGTCATATGATTCAATTAGCCTCGTCAAATGCATTTGACAATCATTTGATTCAAAAAGCTTTGTTTGAATTCTTTGGACTTTTACTTGATTCAATTAGCTTTTTTGAAAGCATTTGACTTTCATATGATTTAATTGGCTTTGTTTGAATGTTTTTTACTTTCATTTGATGCAATTAGCTTTGTCTGAATGTGTTTGACTTTCTTTAGATTTAATTATCTTTTTTGAATGCATTTGACTTTCATTTGATTCAGATAGCATTGTTTGAATGTGTTTGACTTTCATTTGATTCAAATAGCTTTGTTTGAATGTGTTTACCTTCCATTGGATTTAATTAGCTTTGTTTGAATGTGGTTGGATTTTAATTGATTCAATTTGATCTGTTGAATGCATTTGACTTTCATTTGATTCAAAAAGATTTGTTTGAATGTGTTTGACTTTCATATGATTCAATTAGTATCGTTGAATGCATTTGACAATCATTTGATTCAAAAAGCTATGTTTGAATTTGTTTGACTTTCACTTGATTCAATTAGCTTTTTTGAACTCATTTGACATTCTTTGGATTCAAAAAGCTTTGTTTGAATGTGTTTGAATTTCACTTGATTTAAATTAGCTTTGTTTGAATGTGGTTAACTTTCATTTGATTCAATTAGCTTTGTTTGAATGTGGTTGACTTTCTTTTGATTCAATTAGGTTTGTTAGAATGCCATTGACTTTCGTTTGATTCAATTAGGTTTGTTAGAATGCCATTGACTTTTATTTGATTCAATTAGCTTTGTTGAATGCATATGAATTTCATTTGATTTAAAAAGCTTTGTTTGAATGTGTTTGGCTTTCATTTGATTCAATTAGCATATTGAACACATTTGACAGTCATTTGATTCAAAAAGCTTTGTTTGAATGTGTTTGAATTTCACTTGATTTAAATTAGCTTTGTTTGAATGTGGTTAACTTTCATTTGATTCAATTAGGTTTGTTAGAATGCCATTGACTTTCGTTTGATTCAATTAGGTTTGTTAGAATGCCATTGACTTTCGTTTGATTCAATTAGGTTTGTTAGAATGCCATTGACTTTCATTTGATTCAATTAGCTTTGTTGAATGCATATGACTTTCATTTGATTCAAAAAGCTTTGTTTGAATGTGTTTGACTTTCATTTGATTCAATTAGCATCGTTGAACACATTTGACAGTCATTTGATTCAAAAAGCTTTGTTTGAATCACCTAGACTTTCACTTGATTCAATTAGCTTTTTTGAATGCATTTAACTTTCATTTGATTTAAAAAGCTTTGTTTAAATTTAATTGACTTTCACTTGATTTAATTACTTTTTTTTAATTGTATTTGACTTACAGTTGATTCAAAAAGATTTGTTTGAATGTGCTTGACTTTCATACGATTCAATTAGCATCATTGAATGGATTCGACAATCATTTGATTCAAAAAGCTTTGTTTGACTTTCACTTGATTCAAATCGCTATTTTTAATGCATTTGAATTTCATTTGATTGAAAAAGCTTTGTTTGAATGTGTTTGATTTTTATTTGATTAAATTAGCATTGTTTGAATGTGATTGACTATCATTTGAATCAATTAGCTTTGTTTAATGCATTTGACTTTCATTTAATTCAAAAAGCTTTGTTTGAATGAGTTTGACTTTAATTTGATTCAAATAGCTTTGTTTGAATGATTTTGACTTTCACTTGATTTAAATACCTTTTTTGAATGCGTTTGACTTTCATTTGATTCAAATAGCATTTCTTGAATGTGTTTGACTTTCATTTGGTTCAAATAGCTTTGTTTAAATGTGTTTGACTTTCATTTGATTCAATTAGCTTTGCTTGAATGTGGTTAACTTTCAATTGAGTCAATTTGCTTTGTTGAATGCATTTGACTTTCATTTGATTCAAAAAGTTTTGTTTGACTGTCATATGATTCAATTAGCCTCGTTAAATGCATTTGACAATCATTTGATTCAAAAAGCTTTGTTTGAATTCTTTGGACTTTTACTTGATTCAATTAGCTTTTTTGAAAGCATTTGACTTTCATATGATTTAATTTGCTTTGTTTGAATGTTTTTTACTTTCATTTGATGCAATTAGCTTTGTCTGAATGTGTTTGACTTTCGTTAGATTTAATTATCTTTTTTGAATGCATTTGACTTTCATTTGATTCAGATAGCATTGTTTGAATGTGTTTGACTTTCATTTGATTCAAATAGCTTTGTTTGAATGTGTTTACCTTCCATTGGATTTAATTAGCTTTGTTTGAATGAGGTTGGCTTTTAATTGATTCAATTTGATCTGTTGAATGCATTTGACTTTCATTTGATTCAAAAAGATTTGTTTGAATGTGTTTGACTTTCATATGATTCAATTAGTATCGTTGAATGCATTTGACAATCATTTGATTCAAAAAGCTATGTTTGAATTTGTTTGACTTTCACTTGATTCAATTAGCTTTTTTGAACTCATTTGACTTTCTTTGGATTCAAAAAGCTTTGTTTGAATGTGTTTGAATTTCACTTGATTTAAATTAGCTTTGTTTGAATGTGGTTAACTTTCATTTGATTCAATTAGCTTTGTTTGAATGTGGTTGACTTTCTTTTGATTCAATTAGGTTTGTTAGAATGCCATTGACTTTCGTTTGATTCAATTAGGTTTGTTAGAATGCCATAGACTTTTATTTGATTCAATTAGCTTTGTTGAATGCATATGACTTTCATTTGATTTAAAAAGCTTTGTTTGAATGTGTTTGACTTTCATTTGATTCAATTAGCATCTTGAACACATTTGACAGTCATTTGATTCAAAAAGCTTTGTTTGAATGTGTTTGAATTTCACTTGATTTAAATTAGCTTTGTTTGGATGTGGTTAACTTTCATTTGATTCAATTAGGTTTGACTGTCATATGATTCAATTAGCCTCGTTGAATGCATTTGACAATCATTTGATTCAAAAAGCTTTGTTTGAATTCTTTGGACTTTTACTTGATTCAATTAGCTTTTTTGAAAGCATTTGACTTTCATATGATTTAATTAGCTTTGTTTGAATGTTTTTAACTTTCATTTGATGCAATTAGCTTTGTCTGAATGTGTTTGACTTTCGTTTGATTTAATTATCTTTTTTGAATGCATTTGACTTTCATTTGATTCAGATAGCATTGTTTGAATGTGTTTGACTTTCATTTGATTCAAATAACTTTGTTTGAATGTGTTTGCCTTTCATTGGATTTAATTAGCTTTGTTTTAAAGTGGTTGACTTTTAATTAATTCAATTTCATATGTTGAATGCATTTGACTTTCATTTGATACAAAAAGATTGTTTGAATGTGTTTGACTTTCATATGATTCAATTAGTATCGTTGAATGCATTTGACAATCATTTGATTCAAAAAGCTATGTTTGAATTTGTTTAACTTTCACTTGATTCAATTAGCTTTTTTGAACTCATTTGACTTTCTTTGGATTCAAAAAGCTTTGTTTGAATGTGTATGAATTTCACTTGATTTAAATTAGCTTTGTTTGAATGTGGTTAACTTTCATTTTATTCAATTTGCTTTGTTTGAATGTGATTGACTTTCATTTGATTCAATTAGGTTTGTTAGAATGCCATTGACTTTCGCTTGATTCAATTAGGTTTGTTAGAATGCCATTGACTTTCATTTTATTCAATTAGCTTTGTTGAATGCATATGACTTTCATTTGATTCAAAAAGCTTTGTTTGAATGTGTTTGACTTTCATTTTATTTAATTAGCATCGTTGAACACATTTGACAGTCATTTGATTCAAAAAGCTTTGTTTGAATTACCTAGACTTTCACTTGATTCAATTAGCTTTTTTGAATGAATTTAACTTTCATTTGATTTAAAATGCTTTGTTTAAATGTGTTTGACTTTCACTTGATTTAATTACTTTTTTTTTAATTGCATTTGACTTTCAGTTGATTCAAAAAGATTTGTTTGAATGTGCTTGACTTTCATATGATTCAATTAGCATCGTTGAACGGATTTGACAATCATTTGATTCAAAAAGCTTTGTTTGACTTTCACTTGATTCAAATCGCTATTTTGAATGCATTTGAATTTCATTTGATTGAAAAAGCTTTGTTTGAATGTGTTTAATTTTCATTTGATTAAATTAGCTTTGTTTGAATGTGATTGACTTTCATTTGAATCAATTAGCTTTGTTTAATGCATTTGACTTTCATTTAATTCAAAAAGCTTTGTTTGAATGTGTTTGACTTTAATTTGATTCAAATAGCTTTGTTTGAATGTTTTTGACTTTCACTTGATTTGAATACCTTTTTTGAATGCGTTTGACTTTCATTTGATTAAAATAGCATTTCTTGAATGTGTTTGACTTTCACTTGGTTCAAATAGCTTTGTTTAAATGTGTTTGACTTTCATTTGATTCAATTAGCTTTGCTTGAATGTGGTTAACTTTCAATTGAGTCAATTTGCTTTGTTGAATGCATTTGACTTTCATTTGATTCAAAAAGTTTTGTTTGACTGTCATCTGATTCAATTAGCCTCGTTGAATGCATTTGACAATTATTTGATTCAAAAAGCTTTGTTTGAATTCTTTGGACTTTTACTTGTTTCAATTAGCTTTTTTGAAAGCATTTGACTTTCATATGATTTAATTAGCTTTGTTTGAATGTTTTTGACTTTCATTTGATGCAAATAGCTTTGTCTGAATGTGTTTGACTTTCGTTTGATTTAATTATCTTTCTTGAATGCATTTGACTTTCATTTGATTCAATTAGCTTTGTTTGAATGTGGTTGACTTTCATTTGATTCAATTAGGTTTGTTAGAATGCCATTGACTTTCGTTTGATTCAATTAGGTTTATTAGAATGCCATTGACTTTCATTTGATTCAATTAGCTTTGTTGAATGCATATGACTTTCATTTGATTCAAAAAGCTTCGTTTGAATGTGTTTGACTTTCATTTGATTCAATTAGCATCGTTGAACACATTTGACAGTCATTTGATTCAAAAAGCTTTTTTTGAATTACTTAGACTTTCACTTGTTTCAATTAGCTTTTTTTAATGCATTTAACTTTTATTTGATTCAAAAAGCTTTGTTCGAATGTGTTTGACTTTCATTTGATTCAATTAGCTTTGTGGGAATGCACTTGACAATCACTTAATTAAATAAACTTTGTTTGAATGTGTTTGACTTTCACTTGATTCAATTAGCTTTTTTGAATGCATTTAACTTTTATTTGATTCAAAAAGCTTTGTTCGAATGTGTTTGACTTTCATTTGATTCAATTAGCTTTGTGGGAATGCACTTAACAATCACTTAATTAAAAAAGCTTTGTTTGAATGTGTTTGACTTTCACTTGATTAAATTAGTTTTTTTGAATGCATTTAACTTTTATTTACTTAAAAAAGCTTTGTCCGAATGTGTTTGACTTTCATTTGATGCAATTAGCTTTGTTTGAATGTGTTTGACTTTCATTTGATTCAATAAGCTTTGTTGAATGCATATAACTTTCATTTGATTTAAAAAGCTTTGTTTAAATGTGTTTGACTTTCACTTGATATAATTACTTTTTTTAATTGCATTTGACTTTCAAATGATTCAAAAAGATTTGTTTGAATGTGCTTGACTTTCATATGATTCAATTAGCATCGTTGAATGGATTTGACAATCATTTGATTCAAAAAGCTTTTTTGACTTTCACTTGATTCAAATCGCTATTTTAAATGCATTTGAATTTCATTTGATTGAAAAAGCTTTGTTTGAATGTGTTTGATTTTTATTTGATTAAATTAGCATTGTTTGAATGTGATTGACTATCAATTGAATCAATTAGCTTTGTTTAATGCATTTGACTTTCATTTAATTCAAAAAGATTAGTTTGAATGTGTTTGACTTTTATTTGATTCAAATACCTTTGTTTGAATGATTTTGACTTTCACTTGATTTAAATACCTTTTTTGAATACGTTTGACTTTCATTTGATTCAAATAGCATTTCTTGAATGTGTTTGACTTTCATTTGGTTCAAATAGCTTTGTTTAAATGTGTTTGACTTTCATTTGATTCAATTAGCTTTGCTTGAATGTGGTTAACTTTCAATTGAGTCAATTTGCTTTGTTGAATGCATTTGACTTTCATTTGATTCAAAAAGTTTTGTTTGACTGTCATATGATTCAATTAGCCTCGTTGAATGCATTTGCCAATCATTTGATTCAAAAAGCTATGTTTGAATTCTTTGGACTTTTACTTGATTCAATTAGCTTTTTCGAAAGCATTTGACTTTCATATGATTTAATTAGCTTTGTTTGAATGTCTTTGACTTTCATTTGATGCAATTAGCTTTGTCTGAATGTGTTTGAGTTTCGTTTGATTTAATTATCTTTTTTGAATGCATTTGACTTTCATTTGATTCAGATAGCATTGTTTGAATGTGTTTGACTTTCACTTGATTCAAATAGCTTTGTTTGAATGTGTTTGCCTTCCATTGGATTTAATGAGCTTTGTTTGAAAGTGGTTGACTTTTAATAGATTCAATTTGATATGTTGAATGCATTTGACTTTCATTTGATTCAAAAAGATTTGTTTGAATGTGTTTGACTTTCTTATGATTCAATTAGTACCGTTGAATGCATTTGACAATCATTTGATTCAAAAAGCTATGTTTGAATTTGTTTGACTTTCACTTGATTCAATTAGCTTTTTTGAACTCATTTGACTTTCTTTGGATTCAAAAAGCTTTGTTTGAATGTGTTTGAATTTCACTTGATTTAAATTAGCTTTGTTTGAATGTGGTTAACTTTCATTTTATTCAATTAGCTTTGTTTGAATGTGGTTGACTTTCATTTGATTCAATTAGGTTTGTTAGAATGTCATTGACTTTCGTTTGATTCAATTAGGTTTGTTAGAATGCCATTGACTTTCATTTGATTCAATTAGCTTTGTTGAATGCATATGACTTTCATTTGATTCAAAAAGCTTTGTTTGAATGTGTTTGACTTTCATTTGATTCAATTAGCATCGTTGAACGCATTTGACAGTCATTTGATTCAAAAAGCTTTGTTTGAATTACCTAGACTTTCACTTGATTCAATTAGCTTTTTTGAATGAATTTAACTTTCATTTGATTTAAAAAGCTTTGTTTAAATGTGTTTGACTTTCACTTGATTTAATTACTTTTTTTTAATTGCATTTGACTCTCAGTTGATTCAAAAAGATTTGTTCGAATGTGCTTGACTTTCATATGATTCAATTAGCATCGTTGAACGGATTTGACAATCATTTGATTCAAAAAGCTTTGTTTGACTTTCACTTGATTCAAATTGCTATTTTGAATGCATTTGAATTTCATTTGATTGAAAAAGCTTTGTTTGAATGTGTTTGATTTTCATTTGATTAAATTAGCTTTGTTTGAATGTGATTGACTTTCATTTTAATCAATTAGCTTTGTTTAATGCATTTGACTTTCATTTAATTCAAAAAGCTTTGTTTGAATGTGTTTGACTTTAATTTGATTCAAATAGCTTTGTTTGAATGTTTTTGACTTTCACTTGATTTGACTACCTTTTTTGAATGCGTTTGACTTTCATTTGATTCAAATAGTATTTCTTGAATGTGTTTGACTTTCATTTGGTTCAAATAGATTTGTTTAAATGTGTTTGACTTTCATTTGATTCAATTAGCTTTGCTTGAATGTGGTTAACTTTCAATTGAGTCAATTTGCTTTGTTGAATGCATTTGACTTTCATTTGATTCAAAAAGTTTTGTTTGACTGTCATATGATTCAATTAGCCTCGTTGAATGCATTTGACAATCATTTGATTCAAAAAGCTTTGTTTGAATTCTTTGGACTTTTACTTGATTCAATTAGCTTTTTTGAAAGCATTTGACTTTCATATGATTTAATTGGCTTTGTTTGAAAGTTTTTAACTTTCATTTGATGCAATTAGCTTTGTCTGAATGTGTTTGACTTTCGTTTGATTTAATTATCTTTTTTGAATGCATTTGACTTTCATTTGATTCTGATAGCATTGTTTGAATGTGTTTGGCTTTCATTTGATTCAATTAGGTTTGTTAGAATGCCATTGACTTTCGTTTGATTCAATTAGTTTTATTAGAATGCCATTGACTTTCATTTGATTCAATTAGCTTTGTTGAATGCATATGACTTTCATTTGATTCAAAAAGCTTTGTTTGAATGTGTTTTTACTTTCATTTGATTCAATTAGCATCGTTGAACACATTTGACAGTCATTTGATTCAAAAAGCTTTGTTTGAATTACCTAGACTTTCACTTGATTCAATTAGCTTTTTTGAATGAATTTAACTTTCATTTGATTTAAAAAGCTTTGTTTAATTGTGTTTGACTTTCACTTGATTTAATTACTTTTATTTAATTGCATTTGACTTTATGTTGATTCAAAAAGATTTGTTTGAATGTGCTTGACTTTCATATGATTCAATTAGCATCGTTGAATGGATTTGACAATCATTTGATTCAAAAAGCTTTGTTTTACTTTCACTTGATTCAAATCGCTATTTTGAATGCATTTGAATTTCATTTGATTGAAAAAGCTTTGTTTGAATGTGTTTGATTTTCATTTGATTAAATTAGCTTTGTTTGAATGTGATTGACTTTCATTTGAATCAATTAGCTTTGTTTAATGCATTTGACTTTCATTTAATTCAAAAAGCTTTGTTTGAATGTGTTTGACTTTAATATGATTCAAATAGCTTTGTTTGAATATTTTTGACTTTCACTTGATTTAAATACCTTTTTTGAATGCGTTTGACTTTCATTTGATTCAAATAGCATTTCTTGAATGTGTTTGACTTTCATTTGGTTCAAATAGCTTTGTTTAAATGTGTTTGACTTTCATTTGATTCAATTAGCTTTGTTTGAATGTGGTTAACTTTCAATTGAGTCAATTTGCTTTGTTGAATGCATTTGACTTTCATTTGATTCAAAAAGTTTTGTTTGACTGTCATATGATTCAATTAACCTCGTTGAATGCATTTGATGTAAAACTAATAGATGAAATTAGTTTAAACAAGTTAATGAATCAAGCTTAAGCAAAGGATTGATTTTAGGTTGGTGTTTAGGTACGTTTGTGTAGAATTTAGGTGTAGGTTTGTAAGGATTACTCACTTAACAAACAAGGATATGAAGGCAAGGATTTCTCACTCAACCTACTAAGTTCAAATTGTATGGAAGGATTACTCACTTGACTATTCAATTTCTTCAAGTCTAACTTGGTACAAAAACCGGTTATTTCACAAACAAATTATCAGTTTTTAAGTTCAAGCAACAGCTCTTTTTCATTCATCAAAATCTGATTACAAACTACAATTACATGCCTTTTATAAGCAACTAAAAGAACTAACAATCATTGCTTAACTTAAAGAAGCAAACTGATTTATTAAAGCTTTGAACAACGAAAATGAAACTAAGCCTAAATTACGTCTAAGTGCAGCAGCCTCTTAGTCTTCATATGCCCCTTAACGTCCTTATTAAACGCATGTAAATGAGCTAAACAAACAGCCACAAATTCAGCAAGAAAACCGTTGGAGGTGCATTTGTAACCCCCCCTTGATTCACGCCCCTTTCATTATTCATGCATTGAAGTTTCTCCTTGAGTTCCTCTCAACTGAAATGGCTGTTCAAAATGCTATAATTAACGTGCTTAATGAGCAATTAAGCAAGTAAATCCATGATTAAAACCAAACGGACCATGGGCAGCAAAAGAATCCAAGGTTTGGTCTTCAAATGATTTCGCAAGTATCACTTCTTTGGATGAACTGTAACTTGGACTTGTGCTTGGACTTGGATGAAAACTGTGACTAGGACTAATAGGACTTTCGTGATTTGCATCATCCTCCCCTTCTTCGAAAGGAGTTGTCCTCAACTCGTCATCTTCTAAATAAGGAGCTAGGTCACCAATATTGATAGTTGATGAAACTCCAAATTGCCCTCCAAGATTAACTTTGTATGCATTATCATTGATCCTTTCCATGATTTGAAAAGGACCCTCTGCCCTTGGCATCAACTTGTGCTTTCGTTGCTTAGGGAACCTTTCTTTTCGAAGAAAAATCCAAACAAGATCACCCACTTCGAATTTTCTCACATTGCTCAAGTGTTTGTTTGCTTGCTTCTTGTAGGACTCGTTAGCTTTCTCAATGTTCTTCCTAACTTCTTTATGAACATTCATCATGAACTCAACATGCTCCTTGGCTGTCCCATGAACAAATTTGTCCTTAGGAATTGCAATGTAATCAATAGGAACATAAGGATTGACCCCATAAACAATTTCGAATGGTGAGTATTTCGTGGTTTTACTTGGAGTTCTATTGTAAGCAAATTCAGCATGAGCTAGCTTTAGATCCCAATCTTTCCCTCCTTTGTTCACTAAGGCACGAAGCAATGTTCCAAGAACTCTATTCACCACCTCAGTTTGACCATCCGTTTGTGGATGATGGCTAGTTGAAAAAAGCAGCTTGGTACCCACGAGCCTCCATAATGACTTCCAAAAATGGCTCACAAACTTTGTATCACGATCTGAAACAATGGTTCTAGGCAAACCATGTAACTTAGCCACCTCCTTGAAAAAAAGTTGAGCCACGTTATAAGCATCATCCACATTTTTACAAGCAATGAAATGGGCCATCTTCGAAAAACGATCAACAACCACCATGATTGAATCTTTTCCACGAGCTGTTCTAGGCAAGGCCATGATGAAATCCATACTCAAATCCTCCCAAGGTCTTTCGGGAATTGGCAAAGGCTTATATTCCCCTCTATGAAAGGTCATTTTAGCCCTTTGACAAGTAGAACATCTAGCTAGGATTTGGTGCACGTTAGCTAGCATCTTTGGCCAATAAAAGTGACTTTGCAAGATCTCTAGGGTCTTTTGAATACCCATATGACCAGCAAGGCCTCCTCCATGAGCTTCCCTTATCAATAAGTCACGAATTGCCCCTTTAGGAACACAAAGTTTGTTTCCTTTGAAAAGAAAACCATCCACCATAACGAACTGACCATTTACTCCATGTTTGCAAGCTTCAATGATTTCCATAAGTTCATGGTCATCTTTGTAAGCTTCTTTCATAATTTCAAAACCAAGGACCTTAGCCTCCATGATTCCAAGAAGAGTATGCCTCCTTGACAATGCATCAACCACGATGTTGGCTTTCCCTTGCTTATATTTTGTAGCAAAGTTGAATGATTGTAAGAATTCTACCCACTTAGCATGCCTAGCATTCAATTTTTTTGGCCATGTATGAACCTCAAAGACTCATGATCCGAATGCAAGATGAATGGTTGTGGCCTCAAATAATGTGACCAATGATCTAAGGCTCGAACCATGGCATAAAATTCTTTGTCATAAGTGGAATAGTTCAATTTCCCTTGGCTCAATTTCTCACTAAAGTAGGCAATGGGTTTTTTTTCTTGGATTAGGACAGCCCCTATTCCCTTCTCACTTGCATCACACTCAACTTCAAAGGGTTTCATAAAATCAGGTAAGGCTAAAACAGGTGCCTCACACATTTTTTTTTTCACCAGTTCAAACGCCTCTTGGGCTTGAGGGTTCCATTGGAAGGTTCCTTTCTTTGTACACTCGGTGATAGGAGCCATGAGGGTACTAAAGTTCTTAATGAACCTTCTATAGAAAGAGGTTAGTCCATGAAATGAACGAACTTCAGTTATGGTTTTTGGGATAGGCCACGAAGCAATGGCTTCTATTTTGCTTGGATTTACCTTGATTCCATCACCTGAAACAATGTAACCAAGAAAAACAATTTCGGTTAGTAAAAAATGACACTTCTCCAACTTCCCATACAATTTTTTCTCCCTCAAAGTTCTAAAGATTTCTTCCAAGTGCCTCAAATAATCTTCCTCATTTGTACTATAGATGAGAATATCATCTAAGTAAACAACTACAAACCTCCCCAAAAAAGGTCTCAACATCTCATTCATAAGCCTCATGAAAGTACTTGGGGCATTTGTTAAACCAAATGGCATAACAAGCCATTCATACAACCCATGCTTGGTTTTAAAAGCTGTTTTCCACTCATCACCCTCCCTCATACGAATTTGGTGATACCCACTTCTCAAATCAATTTTTGAAAACACTCTAGCCCCACTCAACTCATCCAACATATCATCAAGCCTAGGTATTGGAAACCTATACTTAATGGTTATATTGTTCACAGCCCTACTATCAATACACATCCTCCATGTTCCATCTTTTTTAGGCACTAACAAGGTAGGAACAGCACAAGGACTCATAGACTCTCTCACATAACCCATTTGCATCAACTCCTCAATTTGTTTTTGCAACTCTTTAGTTTCCATGGGATTACATCTATAAGGTGGTTTGTCAGTGATCCAAAGTGGACATCTAATGAACCTGTTGCTTTAGTCTTAGAGACTCTTGGGTTTTTCCCATTCACAAAGAAGGGTGAAATTCTATGCTGCATTTCATGGGAAGATTGAAGATTGGTACACGGTTGGCTAGCATCACATTTTGGACGCATTTCATGACTATTTTGGGCGTGTGGATCCTAGGCCATTTACTATCTATTATTAACTTATGTGCTAGTTAATGTTGCTGAAATAATGCCAAGAATCTAGCTCTTGGCCGGTTGTAATGGGGGGTTATCAATAGGCTTTATTATGCTTTCATTACTTAGCTTAAATCAAGGCTTAAATCAAGGAGGAAACCATTGGCTGTTGGCCTTTCATTCTTGGACGGTTTCCTTGGCTTTTGGTGTGCTTTTGCTGCTCCTTTCCTCTATAAAAGGGAGAGCAAAACAGAAATTAAGAGGCAGTTTTGAGATTTGATAAAAAACCTTGTGTTTATAGCATTTTAACTTAGAGTTTGTCTCAAGTTCAAGTGTTCCCTTATTGCTTTGAGTGAGTCTTGAGTGATAAGCTTAGGAGAGATTGAGTGAGTCTTATCTCTGGCCTAAAACCCCAAAACTTTGAGTGTGTCCTTGAGTTTTGGCCCTTTTATCTTGTTCCATGATAACTGAGTATTCTAACTATAAGTATTTTTAAATCCATCAACCCATATTCGGGAGGGGGTATTTAGATTTACATCAGTTAGGAAGGGGTGCTCCCGGAATTAGGTCAATTTGATGTTCTATCCCACGAATGGGAGGTAATCCTAAAGGCAACTCATTAGGAAAAACATCCTCATAAGCTTTGACTAATTCGGCCAACCTAGAGTTTTGTTGAACAAACCCTTCATGCTCCTCCTTAGACAACAACAAAAACACCTCATCTTCCTTCTCTAAGGTCTTTTCAAATTCTTTGAAAGAAAGTAACAAGATTTCCTTTCTTTTGGGCTCTTTTTGTAGTGTTTGTGGTGGTGGGAGTTGTGTTTGGGAAATTTTTTTTTTGTGGTGGTAAAGGATGCAACACTTTCTTGCTGCCTTGGTGGGTGATAGTATAGGTATTAGTTAGACCATCATGGATTGATTTTCTATCACTTTGCCATGGTCTTCCTAATAAAACGTGACATGCATCCATAGGAATGACATCACACAAAATCTCATCAACATAAGAACCAATCTGAAATTTTACCAAGCATTGTCTCCTAACTCCCGTACTCTTACTCTTATCAAGCCAACTCAATTTGTAAGGGGTAGGGTGTCTAGTGGTTTTCAAATCAAGTTTTTTTACAAGGTCACTTGATACAACATTTGCTTCACTACCACTATCAACAATTAAGTCACAAACATCTCCATTAACCTTGCATTTGGTTAAAAAGACATTCTCTCTTTGCAAAGGGTTTCTTTCAACCTCAACTTGCATTTGTAAAGCTCTCCTCAAGACTAGGCTGTTTTTTTCGGGGAAACAATCATCACCTTGTTCCTCCTCTTCATTAGAATCATAAGATTCCAAAGGGTCATTTTCAACAACATTTTCATCCTCTAACTCCTCATCTAGGCTAAAAGGTTGAGCCATCATTTTTTTTAGCTCTCTCATGGTTAAAGCTCTAGTATTAGGACAATCCCTCTTATAGTGTCCTCTCCCATGACACTTAAAACACACTATGTCACTCAAGTCTCCGGTTTTGACAACAACTTTGCCTTTTTTCTTTTGGGCCAAAGGAACTTGGGTTTCTTTTGGTGGAATTTGGTAAAGAAGAGTTTTCTTTTGGTGGATTGAATGGACGTTTGAATTTTGGGTCAAAAGAGTTCGAAGGTTTCTTCTTCTTCCTTTGATTATCAAGTTTCACCGAAAGCTTACAAGCTTCATCAAAGGTCAGATTGGGTTGCACCTCTACTTTCTCATAAATGTCCTTATCCAAACCAGCCATAAACCTCCCTAATTTGAGTTCTTCATTTTCCTCTATTTCGCACACAATGGAAAGTTTCTCAAATTCTTTTATGTACTCCTCCACACTACTGCTACCTTGTTGCAAGGTACTCCATTTAACATACATGGATTGCTTGTAATTAGAAGGAACAAATCGTCCCCTAAGTTTCTTCCTAAGCTTGATCCATGTAGAAATACGAGTTTTCCCATTGCTTTCTCGTTTTCTTTGGACTCCTTTCAACCAAGTTTCAGCATACTTGGCTATCTTCACCTTAGCAATCTTGTACTTTTGTTCATCTTCCTCAACGTCTTTGAACTCAAAGTACCTCTCAAGTGATTGCTCCCACTCCAAGTACTTCTCAGGGTCAAGAGTACCATCAAAAAGGTCTACATCCACCTTTAGACTCTTGTCATCATGTCTAGGAGGGTTTTGACGCCCATCCCTTTGTTCTTGTGTCAACAAACGAGCCATTAGAGCCATTATATTACCATGTAATTGCTCATTGGTTTCCAAAAGCCTTTGTTGGTTTTCCTCCATAATTCTAAGTCTCCTTTGGTCAACGGTTTCATTTGGGTTTGCTTGATCCATTTGGACAGAAACAACCCCCTACCTGACGCGCCAAATGATGTAAAACTAATAGATGAAATTAGTTTAAACAAGTTAATGAATCAAGCTTAAGCAAAGGATTGATTTTAGGTTGGTGTTTAGGTACGTTTGTGTAGAATTTAGGTGTATGTTTGTAAGGATTACTCACTTAACAAACAAGGATATGAAGGCAAGGATTTCTCACTCAACCTACTAAGTTCAAATTGTATGGAAGGATTACTCACTTGACCACTCAATCTCTTCAAGTCTAGCTTGGTACAAAAACCGGTTATTTCACAAACAAATAATCAGTTTTTAAGTTCAAGCAAAAGCTCTTTTTCATTCTTCAAAATCTGATTACAAACTACAATTACATGCCTTTTATAAGCAACTAACAATCATTGCTTAACTTAAAGAAGCAAACTGATTTATTAAAGCTTTAAACAACGAAAATGAAACTAAGCCTAAATTACGTCTAAGTGCAGCAGCCTCTTAGTCTTCATATGCCCCTTAACGTCCTTATTAAACGCATGTAAATGAGCTAAACAAACAGCCACAAATTCAGCAAGAAAACCGTTGGAGGTGCATTTGTAACCCCCCCTTGATTCACGCCCCTTTCATTATTCATGCATTAAAGTTTCTCCTTGAGTTCCTCTTAACTGAAATGGTTGTTCAAAATGCTACAATTAACGTGCTTAATGAGCAATTAAGCAAGTAAATCCATGATTAAAACAAAACGGACCATGGGAAGCAAAAGAATCCAAGGTTTGGTCTTCAAATGATTTCGCAAGTATCACTTCTTTGGATGAACCGTAACTTGGACTTGTACTTGGACTTGGATGAAAACTGTGACTAGGACTAATAGGACTTTCGTGATTTGCATCAGCATTTGACAATCATTTGATTCAAAAAGCTTTGTTTGAATTCTTTAGACTTTTACTTGATTCAATTAGCTTTTTTGAAAGCATTTGACTTTCATATGATTTAATTAGCTTTGTTTGAATGTTTTTGACTTTCATTTGATGCAATTAGCTTTGTCTGAATGTGTTTGACTTTCGTTTGATTTAATTATCTTTTTTGAGTGCATTTGACTTTCATTTGATTCAGATAGCATTGTTTGAATGTGTTTGACTTTCAATTGATTCAAATAGCTTTGTTTGAATGTGTTTGCCTTCCATTGGATTTAATTAGCTTTGTTTAAATGTGGTTGGCTTTTAATTGATTCAATTTGATCTGTTTAATGCATTTGACTTTCATTTGATTCAAAAAGATTTGTTTCAATGTGTTTGACTTTCATATGATTCAATTAGTATCGTTGAATGCATTTGACAATCATGTGATTCAAAAAGCTATGTTTGAATTTGTTTGACTTTCACTTGATTCAATTAGCTTTTTTGAAATCATTTGACTTTCTTTTGATTCAAAAAGCTTTGTTTGAATGTGTTTGATTTTCACTTGATATAATTAGCTTTGTTTGAATGTGGTTAACTTTCATTTGATTCAATTAGCTTTGTTTGAATGTGGTTGACTTTCATTTGATTCAATTAGGTTTGTTAGAATGCCATTGACTTTCATTTGGTTCAATTAGGTTTGTTAGAATGCCATTGACTTTCATTTGATTCAATTAGCTTTGTAAGAATGCCATTGACTTTCATTTGATTCAATTAGCTTTGTTGAATGCATATTACTTTCATTTGATTCAAAAAGCTTTGTTTGAATGTGTTTGACTTTCATTTGATTCAATTACCACCGTTGAACGCATTTAACGGTCATTTTATTCAAAAAGCTTTGTTTGAATTACTTAGTGATGTAAAAACTAATAGATGAAATTAGTTTAAACAAGTTAATGGAACAAGCTTAAGCTAAAGATTGAGAGAAGGTTGGTGTTTAGGTACGGTTTTGTAGGATTTTAGGTGGGTTTTGGGGTTGGAAAGTGGCGTGGCTATTGGAAGGAAATCAGGAATGGAAAGGTTTAGGTTTGTAAGAATTACTCACGTAACAAACAAGGATATGAAGGCAAGGATTTCTCACTCAACCTACTAAGTTCAAATTGTATGGAAGGATTACTGACTTGACCACTCAATCTCTTCAAGTCTAACTTGGTACAAAACCGGTTATTTCACAAACAAATAATAAGTTTTTTAAGTTCAAGCAAAATCTCTTTTTCATTGATCAAAATCTGATTACAAACTATAATTACATGCCTTTTATAAGCAAAAACGAAACCAACAATCACTGCCTATCCTAATGAAGCAAAAGACTGATTTATTATAACTAGACAAAGAAGATAAACTTAAGCCTAGAATTACGCCCACATGAGGCATCCTTTTAGGCTTCACATTCCCCTTAACTTCCTTCATTAACCTGATTTAAATTAGCAAGAAAACAGCTACAAGAATTCAGCAAAACCGTTGGGGTAACACTTGTAACCCCCCCTTGATTCACGCCTCCTTCATTTATTCTTGTAATGAAGTTTCTCCTTGAGTTCCTCTCCATTCCCACGGCTCTCCAACTGAAATGGATGTTCAAAATGCTTCAATTAACGTGCTTAATGAGCAATTAAGCAAGTAAATCCATGATTAAAACCAAACGGACCATGGGATGCAAAAGAATCCAAGGTTTGGTCTTCAAAGGATTTCGCAAGTATTACTTCTTTGGGCGAACCGTAACTTGGACTTGTGCTTGGACTTGGATGAAATTTGTGACTAGGACTAATAGGACTTTCGTGATTTGCATCACTTAGACTTTCACTTGATTCAATTAGCTTTTTTTAATGCATTTAACTTTTATTTGATTCAAAAAGCTTTGTTCGAATGTGTTTGACTTTCATTTGATTCAATTAGCTTTGTGGGAATGCACTTGAGAATCACTTAATTAAATAAACTTTGTTTGAATGTGTTTGACTTTCACTTGATTCAATTAGCTTTTTTGAATGCATTTAACTTTTATTTGATTCAAAAAGCTTTGTTCGAATGTGTTTGACTTTCATTTGATTCAATTAGCTTTGGTGGAATGCACTTAACAATCACTTAATTAAAAAAGCTTTGTTTGAATGTGTTTGACTTTCACTTGATTAAATTAGCTTTTTTGAATGCATTTAACTTTTATTTACTTAAAAAAGCTTTGTCCGAATGTGTTTGACTTTCATTTGATGCAATTAGCTTTGTTTGAATGTGTTTGACTTTCATTTGATTCAATAAGTTTTGTTGAATGCATTTAACTTTCATTTGATTTAAAAAGCTTTGTTTAAATGTGTTTGACTTTCACTTGATATAATTACTTTTTTTTAATTGCATTTGACTTTCAAATGATTCAAAAAGATTTGTTTGAATGTGCTTGACTTTCATATGATTCAATTAGCATCGTTGAATGGATTTGACAATCATTTGATTCAAAAAGCTTTGTTTGACTTTCACTTGATTCAAATTGCTATTTTGAATGCATTTGAATTTCATTTGATTGAAAAAGCTTTGTTTGAATGTGTTTGATTTTCATTTGATTAAAATAGCTTTGTTCGAATGTGATTGACTTTCATTTGAATCAATTAGCTTTGTTTAATGCATTTGACTTTCATTTAATTCAAAAAGCTTTGTTTAAATGTGTTTGACTTTAATTTGATTCAAATAGCATTGTTTGAATGTTTTTGACTTTCACTTGATTTAAATACCTTTTTTGAATGCGTTTGACTTTCATTTGATTGAAATAGCATTTCTTGAATGTGTTTGACTTTCATTTGGTTCAAATAGCTTTGTTTAAATGTGTTTGACTTTCATTTGACTTAATTAGCTTTGCTTGAATGAGGTTAACTTTCAATTGATTCAATTTGCTTTGTTGAATGCATTTGACTTTCATTTGATTCAAAAAGTTTTGTTTGACTGTCATATGATTCAATTAGCCTCGTTGAATGCATTTGACAATCATTTGATTCAAAAAGCTTTGTTTGAATTCTTTGGACTTTTACTTGATTCAATTAGCTTTTTCGAAAGCATTTGACTTTCATATGATTTAATTAGCTTTGTTTGAATGTCTTTGACTTTCATTTGATGCAATTAGCTTTGTCTGAATGTGTTTGACTTTCGTTTGATTTAATTATCTTTTTTGAATGCATTTGACTTTCATTTGATTCAGATAGCATTGTTTGAATGTGTTTGACTTTCATTTGATTCAAATAGCTTTGTTTGAATGTGTTTGCCTTCCATTGGATTTAATGAGCTTTGTTTGAAAGTGGTTGACTTTTAATTGATTCAATTTGATATGTTGAATGCATTTGACTTTCATTTGATTCAAAAAGATTTGTTTGAATGTGTTTGACTTTCATATGATTCAATTAGTATCGTTGAATGCATTTGACAATCATTTGATTCAAAAAGCTATGTTTGAATTTGTTTGACTTTCAATTGATTCAATAAGCTTTTTTGAACTCATTTGACTTTCTTTGGATTCAAAAAGCTTTGTTTGAATGTGTTTGAATTTCACTTGATTTAAATTAGCTTTGTTTGAATGTGGTTAACTTTCATTTTATTCAATTAGCTTTGTTTGAATGTGGTTGACTTTCATTTGATTCAATTAGCTTTGTTGAATGCATTTGACTTTCATTTGATTCAATTAGCTTTGTCTGAATGTGTTTGACTTTCGTTTGATTTAATTATCTTTTTTGAATGCATTTGACTTTCATTTGATTCAGATAGCATTGTATGAATGTGTTTGACTTTCATTTGATTCAATTAGGTTTGTTAGAATGCCATTAACTTTCGTTTGATTCAATTAGTTTTATTAGAATGCCATTGACTTTCATTTGATTCAATTAGCTTTGTTAAATGCATATGACTTTCATTTGATTCAAAAAGCTTTGTTTGAATGTGTTTAACTTTCATTTGATTCAATTAGCATCGTTGAACACATTTGACAGTCATTTGATTCAAAAACCTTTGTTTGAATTACCTAGACTTTCACTTGATTCATTTAGCTTTTTTGAATGAATTTAACTTTCATTTGATTTAAAAAGCATTGTTTAAATGTGTTTGACTTTCACTTGATATAATTACTTTTTTTTAATTGCATTTGACTTTCAAATGATTCAAAAAGATTTGTTTGAATGTGCTTGACTTTCATATGATTCAATTAGCATCGTTGAATGGATTTGACAATCATTTGATTCAAAAAGCTTTGTTTGACTTTCACTTGATTCAAATCGCTATTTTGAATGCATTTGAATTTCATTTGATTGAAAAAGCTTTGTTTGAATGTGTTTGATTTTTATTTAATTAAATTAGCATTGTTTGAATGTGATTGACTTTCATTTGAATCAATTAGCTTTGTTTAATGCATTTGACTTTCATTTAATTCAAAAAGCTTTGTTTGAATGTGTTTGACTTTAATTTGATTCAAATAGCATTGTTTGAATGTTTTTGACTTTCACTTGATTTAAATACCTTTTTTGAATGCGTTTGACTTTCATTTGATTGAAATAGCATTTCTTGAATGTGTTTGACTTTCATTTGGTTCAAATAGCTTTGTTTAAATGTGTTTGACTTTCATTTGACTTAATTAGCTTTGCTTGAATGAGGTTAACTTTCAATTGAGTCAATTTGCTTTGTTGAATGCATTTGACTTTCATTTGATTCAAAAAGTTTTGTTTGACTGTCATATGATTCAATTAGCCGCGTTGAATGCATTTTGTTGTAGCCAAGCCTAACAACTTGGTTATGGACATTTCTTTGGTTCAAGACGTAGCATCATGTATTGGTGCTATGCATTCTATCCTTGGGCAGCAAGATATTCAACCCCTTGAATTTCTTGTTGTTCTTATTAACTAGTTTATTCTAGTTCTTTTTATGCTTTGAATAAATTGTAAACTTTAGTCATTTTAAGTTTGCAAATTAGTTATATTTTTTCTTAGTTCTTTTTAGCTGATTTTAGTTCGAAAATATTGTCGCATTCACACAAAAGTACAAGTGCAAAGATACATCAAAATGGCAGCCATTTAAGCTTGGAATCCGAAATTCTTTTACAAGGAATTTCAAAGCTTTAACTTGGGTGTTACAATCAGCATCAATGAGGAGTTACAAGCTTTCATTTGAGTCTTCAAGTGGCCGTTTATTTCAGCCAGCAACTGGTACATTCAAGAGGCGTCGAAGTACATCCTTGACCACATACATTCAAGCTTAATTCAAGGCTTGAAACAAGGAGGAGTTACACTTCACTTGCTGTTTGAATTGGGCGTGAAAAGGGGAGCTGTTTCATCTCCAAGCTGCTGCTTTGTGGGCGTGAATCAAGGGGGTGTTATACTCTCTTGTTTCTGATTTTATTTCACTCATAACTTGGAGGTTACAAACCGCCATTTGCTCTTGATGTATCTAGTTAAGTAAGGCTTCTTTTATTAATGTATCTAGACAACAAAAGCTGAAATGTACTTAGCTTTAGTTTAGGCGTGTAACAAGTGAGCTGAACAGCCACTTAAGTTAGCTTGTACTTAAGGATGCTTGTTTACTATAAATAGCAAGCAAATGTGAATGAAAAAATCAGATTATTGCAAACAAAAAAAAAGACTTGTCTTACATTCGTTTCTTGGATTAGAAACAAAAACCTGAAATTCTTGGATTTGGAATTTCGTTTCCTTTGCTTAGTTAGCTAGTTTAGGCTACTAGTTGGCTTGTGATCTTAGGAATCCAAAACGTTTCTTAGTGGTGTGACTGTATCTAAGAAGCCTTTGGTTCTTTAGCCTTATCTATCCCTTGGTTTATCCCTTGTGTATTTTGAGTGTTACTCCAAATATACAACATTTGGCGCTAGAAGGAGGGGGGTCTAGCAAACAAATACCCAAACACAATACCCCAAACACATACCCAAACACAAACCATGGCCGACATCCCACCCCCTAATTGGCAAGAATATGTCAATAAGGTTGCACAAGAGAAAGAAGATATGGAGCAACGAATGCAATATTTGCAAGGTCAGTTAAGAGACCTTTCTATTAAGTTGCGCCATCAAAAAGAGGGTTTACCCAATCATAGTGATGAAGAAGTGAGTGAATCTAATTTCAATCACAATGATAGACCTTATCATGAAAGAGAAAGGTCACGGCCTAACAATGACATTAAGGCTGACATTCCGGAGTATGATGGCAAACTCGATGCTGATGAGTTTGTAGAATGGCTTAGAACGGTGGAGAGAGTGTTTGATTACAAGCAAACACCGGAAGAAAAGAAGGTGAAAATTGTAGCCTTGAAGTTGAGAAAATATGCCTCAACTTGGTGGGCTAGCGTGTGTGCCAAAAGGGAAAGGCAAGACAAAGAGAAAGTGAGATCGTGGATCAAGATGAAGAAGTTGCTGAAACAAAAGTTTCTTCCCACATACTATGTGCAAGAAAACTTTTCCAAGTTCCACAACCTCGAACAAGGTACAAAATCAGTAGAAGAATATGCTAGGGAGTTTGAAGGGTTTGTCATGAAATGTGGAGTAGAGGAAGATGAACCTCAAACATTGGTGCGCTTTTTGGGAGGGCTTGACCCAAAAATAGCCAATGTGGCCGAACTACATCCTTACTCTACCCTTGAAGAGCTCATTATCTTAGCACATAAGATTGAGCAGCAACAAAAAGCAAGAGGCAAAAGTGAATCATCACGTTTTGCATCTCAAACCTCATTTCCCCAAAAAAAGCAAACATCCAATTTCCCACCTTTAAACCCAACGTCCAATCAGCCTACTTCTAAACCACCTTCACAAAACACCCAAAATTCCAACCCAAAACCAGCCCCAAGAAGATGTTTTCGGTGTCAAGGCCTTGGACATTTGGCTAGTGATTGTCCAAATAAAAGGATTGTCACTTTGATTGAGCATGAAGAGGAGGATGAATTAGAAAATGAAGTGGACAGCAACCTTGAGGAGAATGATGAGTATGCGTGTCTTGGACCAGACGAAGGAGAATGCTTGGTGGTTCGACGCACACTAAGCAATATGGTTGGCAAAGAAGGAAGTTTGCAACGTGAGTCAATCTTTCACACTCGTTGCACCATTGGTGGAAAGGTATGTACATTGATTATTGATGGAGGTAGTTGTACCAATGTAGCTTCACAAGTAATGATAGACAAGCTGAAACTTAAAACCGTTCCTCACCCTAAACCTTATGTGATTCAATGGCTAAATCATGGTAAAGGGATTCAAGTAACACAACAAGTCTTGTTATCATTTAGCATTGGTAAAACTTATAAAGAAGAATTGTGGTGTGATGTTATACCTATGAGTGCATGTCATATTTTACTTGGTAGACCTTGGTTATTTGATAGGCGTGTGATGCATGATGGGTATAAAAACACATATTCCTTCACTAAGGATGGACGGAAAATACTTCTTACCCCCCTAAACCTCAAAAACGGTCACCCCATATCCACACCCCCTACTTACCTTACCACTCTCATAAAATCAGAATTGCATGAGTATAAAGCTCACAAACCATTCATTTTAAGCCAACTTGATGTCCCTTCCAAACCGTCACAAGAAGAGCCACACCCACTCCTCACCCCTCTTCTCAAAACCTTTTCCTATGTTTTCCCCGAAGACATTCCCCTTGGCTTACCCCCAAAACGTGACATACAACACAAAATTGATCTTGTTCCCGGTTCAATGCTCCCAAACAAACCAGCCTATGCAACTTATGATGTTACTCATGTTGCTAACTTGTTTTTCAATGAGATTGTTCGTTTACATGGTGTACCTAAATCCATGGTGAGTGATCGTGATCCAAAATTTCTAAGTCATTTTTGGCTTACTTTATGGAGGAAGATGGGCACGAAATTGAACTTTAGCACTTCAAGTCATCCTCAAACGGATGGTCAAACCGAAGTGACTAATAGAACTTTGGGATCCTTGCTGCGGTCTTTGGCTACTAAACGTCCCAAGCAATGGGAAGAGATGCTTTACTATGATGAGTTTGAAGAGTTGCCGAGTTTGAGGGCAAACTCTTTTCAAGAAGGGGGGAATGTTGTAGCCAAGCCTAACAACTTGGTTATGGACATTTCGATGGTTCAAGATGTAGCATCATGTTTTGGTGCTATGCATTCTATCCTTGGGCAGCAAGATATTCAACCCCTTGAATTTCTTGTTGTTCTTATTAACTAGTTTATTCTAGTTCTTTTTATGCTTTGAATAAATTGTAAACTTTAGTCATTTTAAGTTTGCAAATTAGTTATATTTTTTCTTAGTTCTTTTTAGCTGATTTTAGTTCGAAAAATATTGTCACATTCACACAAAAGTACAAGTGCAAAGATACATCAAAATGGCAGCCATTTAAGCTTGGAATCCGAAATTCTTTTACAAGGAATTTCAAAGCTTTAACTTGGGTGTTACAATCAGCATCAATGAGGAGTTACAAGCTTTCATTTGAGTCTTCAAGTGGCCGTTTATTTCAGCCAGCAACTGGTACATTCAAGAGGCGTCCAAGTACATCCTTGACCACATACATTCAAGCTTAATTCAAGGCTTGAAACAAGGAGGAGTTACACTTCACTTGCTGTTTGAATTGGGCGTGAAAAGGGGAGCTGTTTCATCTCCAAGCTGCTGCTTTGTGGGCGTGAATCAAGGGGGTGTTATACTCTCTTGTTTCTGATTTTATTTCACTCATAACTTGGAGGTTACAAACCGCCATTTGCTCTTGATGTATCTAGTTAAGTAAGGCTTCTTTTATTAATGTATCTAGACAACAAAAGCTGAAATGTACTTAGCTTTAGTTTAGGCGTGTAACAAGTGAGCTGAACAGCCACTTAAGTTAGCTTGTACTTAAGGATGCTTGTTTACTATAAATAGCAAGCAAATGTGAATGAAAAAATCAGATTATTGCAAACAAAAAAAAGACTTGTCTTACATTCGTTTCTTGGATTAGAAACAAAACCTGAAATTCTTGGATTTGGAATTTCGTTTCCTTTGCTTAGTTAGCTAGTTTAGGCTACTAGTTGGCTTGTGATCTTAGGAACCCAAAACGTTTCTTAGTGGTGTGACTTTATCTGAGAAGCTTTTGGTTCTTTAGCCTTATCTATCCCTTGGTTTATCCCTTGTGTATTTCGAGTGTTACTCCAAATATACAACATTAATGTTGTAGCCAAGCCTAACAACTTGGTTATGGACATTTCTTTGGTTCAAGACGTAGCATCATGTATTGGTGCTATGCATTCTATCCTTGGGCAGCAAGATATTCAACCCCTTGAATTTCTTGTTGTTCTTATTAACTAGTTTATTCTAGTTCTTTTTATGCTTTGAATAAATTGTAAACTTTAGTCATTTTAAGTTTGCAAATTAGTTATATTTTTTCTTAGTTCTTTTTAGCTGATTTTAGTTCGAAAAATATTGTCACATTCACACAAAAGTACAAGTGCAAAGATACATCAAAATGGCAGCCATTTAAGCTTGGAATCCGAAATTCTTTTACAAGGAATTTCAAAGCTTTAACTTGGGTGTTACAATCAGCATCAATGAGGAGTTACAAGCTTTCATTTGAGTCTTCAAGTGGCCGTTTATTTCAGCCAGCAACTGGTACATTCAAGAGGCGTCCAAGTACATCCTTGACCACATACATTCAAGCTTAATTCAAGGCTTGAAACAAGGAGGAGTTACACTTCACTTGCTGTTTGAATTGGGCGTGAAAAGGGGAGCTGTTTCATCTCCAAGCTGCTGCTTTGTGGGCGTGAATCAAGGGGGTGTTATACTCTCTTGTTTCTGATTTTATTTCACTCATAACTTGGAGGTTACAAACCGCCATTTGCTCTTGATGTATCTAGTTAAGTAAGGCTTCTTTTATTAATGTATCTAGACAACAAAAGCTGAAATGTACTTAGCTTTAGTTTAGGCGTGTAACAAGTGAGCTGAACAGCCACTTAAGTTAGCTTGTACTTAAGGATGCTTGTTTACTATAAATAGCAAGCAAATGTGAATGAAAAAATCAGATTATTGCAAACAAAAAAAAGACTTGTCTTACATTCGTTTCTTGGATTAGAAACAAAACCTGAAATTCTTGGATTTGGAATTTCGTTTCCTTTGCTTAGTTAGCTAGTTTAGGCTACTAGTTGGCTTGTGATCTTAGGAACCCAAAACGTTTCTTAGTGGTGTGACTTTATCTGAGAAGCTTTTGGTTCTTTAGCCTTATCTATCCCTTGGTTTATCCCTTGTGTATTTCGAGTGTTACTCCAAATATACAACATTTGGCGCTAGAAGGAGGGGGGTCTAGCAAACAAATACCCAAACACAATACCCCAAACACATACCCAAACACAAACCATGGCCGACATCCCACCCCCTAATTGGCAAGAATATGTCAATAAGGTTGCACAAGAGAAAGAAGATATGGAGCAACGAATGCAATATTTGCAAGAATGCTTGGTGGTTCGACGCACACTTAGCAATATGGTTGGCAAAGAAGGAAGTTTGCAACGTGAGTCAATCTTTCACACTCGTTGCACCATTGGTGGAAAGGTATGTTCATTGATTATTGATGGAGGTAGTTGTACCAATGTAGCTTCACAAGTAATGATAGACAAACTGAAACTTAAAACCGTTCCTCACCCTAAACCTTATGTGATTCAATGGCTAAATCATGGTAAAGGGATTCAAGTAACACAACAAGTCTTGTTATCATTTAGCATTGGTAAAACTTATGAAGAAGAATTGTGGTGTGATGTTATACCTATGAGTGCATGTCATATTTTACTTGGTAGACCTTGGTTATTTGATAGGCGTGTGATGCATGATGGGTATAAAAACACATATTCCTTCACTAAGGATGGACGGAAAATACTTCTTACCCCCCTAAACCTCAAAAAACGATCACCCCATATCCACACCCCCTACTTACCTTACCACTCTCATAAAATCAGAATTGCATGAGTATAAAGCTCACAAACCATTCATTTTAAGCCAACTTGATGTCCCTTCCAAACCGTCACAAGAAGAGCCACACCCACTCCTCACCCCTCTTCTCAAAACCTTTTCCTATGTTTTCCCCGAAGACATTCCCCATGGCTTACCCCCAAAACGTGACATACAACACAAAATTGATCTTGTTCCCGGATCAATGCTCCCAAACAAACCAGCCTATGCAGCTTATGATGTTACTCATGTTGCTAACTTGTTTTTCAATGAGATTGTTCGTTTACATGGTGTACCTAAATCCATGGTGAGTGATCGTGATCCAAAATTTCTAAGTCATTTTTGGCTTACATTATGGAGGAAGATGGGCACGAAATTGAACTTTAGCACTTCAAGTCATCCTCAAACAGATGGTCAAACCGAAGTGACTAATAGAACTTTGGGATCCTTGCTGCGGTCTTTGGCTACTAAACGTCCCAAGCAATGGGAAGAGATGCTTCCTCATGCGGAGTTTGCTTACAATCGTGTGCCTAGCAAGACAACAGGTTTGAGTCCTTTTGAAGTGGTGTATGGATTCAATCCGTGCACTCCTATTGATCTCACTCCCATTCCCTCACCAAACAAGTTCAGCAATGATGCCGAGGTGCGCGCAAAAGAAATCAAGTCTATGCATGAGCAAGTTCGTTCCAAAATTGAACAAACTAATGCAAAGACTAAGGCATACTATGACAAGAAAAGAAAGGAGGTCCGTTTTCAGCCCGGTGACTTAGTTTGGATTCATCTTCGAAAGGAAAGATTTCCTTCCAAAAGACGGTCCAAGGTTAGTCCTCGTAGTGATGGTCCATTTGCTATTGTTGAAAAGGTGAATGATAATGCTTACAAAGTTGAGTTGCCCGGAGACTATGGTGTTTCTAGCACCTTTAATGTGGCTGATTTATCACCTTACTATGATGAGTTTGAAGAGTTGCCGAGTTTGAGGGCAAACTCTTTTCAAGAAGGGGGGAATGTTGTAGCCAAGCCTAACAACTTGGTTATGGACATTTCTTTGGTTCAAGACGTAGCATCATGTATTGGTGCTATGCATTCTATCCTTGGGCAGCAAGATATTCAACCCCTTGAATTTCTTGTTGTTCTTATTAACTAGTTTATTCTAGTTCTTTTTATGCTTTGAATAAATTGTAAACTTTAGTCATTTTAAGTTTGCAAATTAGTTATATTTTTTCTTAGTTCTTTTTAGCTGATTTTAGTTCGAAAAATATTGTCACATTCACACAAAAGTACAAGTGCAAAGATACATCAAAATGGCAGCCATTTAAGCTTGGAATCCGAAATTCTTTTACAAGGAATTTCAAAGCTTTAACTTGGGTGTTACAATCAGCATCAATGAGGAGTTACAAGCTTTCATTTGAGTCTTCAAGTGGCCGTTTATTTCAGCCAGCAACTGGTACATTCAAGAGGCGTCCAAGTACATCCTTGACCACATACATTCAAGCTTAATTCAAGGCTTGAAACAAGGAGGAGTTACACTTCACTTGCTGTTTGAATTGGGCGTGAAAAGGGGAGCTGTTTCATCTCCAAGCTGCTGCTTTGTGGGCGTGAATCAAGGGGGTGTTATACTCTCTTGTTTCTGATTTTATTTCACTCATAACTTGGAGGTTACAAACCGCCATTTGCTCTTGATGTATCTAGTTAAGTAAGGCTTCTTTTATTAATGTATCTAGACAACAAAAGCTGAAATGTACTTAGCTTTAGTTTAGGCGTGTAACAAGTGAGCTGAACAGCCACTTAAGTTAGCTTGTACTTAAGGATGCTTGTTTACTATAAATAGCAAGCAAATGTGAATGAAAAAATCAGATTATTGCAAACAAAAAAAAGACTTGTCTTACATTCGTTTCTTGGATTAGAAACAAAACCTGAAATTCTTGGATTTGGAATTTCGTTTCCTTTGCTTAGTTAGCTAGTTTAGGCTACTAGTTGGCTTGTGATCTTAGGAACCCAAAACGTTTCTTAGTGGTGTGACTTTATCTGAGAAGCTTTTGGTTCTTTAGCCTTATCTATCCCTTGGTTTATCCCTTGTGTATTTCGAGTGTTACTCCAAATATACAACATGATGGAATCAAATGAAAGTCAAACACATTCAAACAAAGCTATTTGAATCAAATGAAAGTCAAATACGTTCTACAAAGCTAATTGAATCAAATAAAAGTGAAACACATTCAAACAAAGCTATTTAAATCATATGAGAGTCAAATACATTCAAACAAAGCTAATTAAATCAAATAAAAGTCTAATACATTCTACAAAGCTAATTGAATTAAATTAAAGTCAAACACATTCAAACAAAGCTAATTGAATCAAATGAAAGTTAAACACATTCAAACAAAGATTTCGAATCAAATGAAAGTCAAATACATTCTACAAAGCAAATTGAATCAAATGAAAGTCAAACACATTCAAATAAAGCTATTTAAATCAAATGAAAGTCAAATACATTCTACAAAGCTAATTGAATCAAATGAAAGTCAAACACATTCAAACAAAGCTATTTGAATCAAATGAGAGTCAAATAAATTCAAACAAAGCTAATTAAATCAAATAAAAGTAAAATACATTCTACAAAGCTAATTGAATCAAATGAAAGTCAAACACATTCAAACAAAACCTTTTAAATCAAATGAAAGTCAAACACATTCAAAAAAAGCTTTTTAATTTAAATGAAAGTCAAACACAGTCAAACAAAGTTATTTGACTCAAATGAAAGTCAAATACATTTTACAAAGCTAATTGAATCAAATGAAAGTCAAACACATTCAAACAAAGCTATTTGAATCAAATGAAAGTCAAATACATTCTACAAAGCTAATTGAATCAAATGAAAGTCAAACACATTCAAACAAAGATATTTGAATCAAATGAAAGTCAAATACATTCTACAAAGCTGATGAAATCAAATGAAAGTCAAACACATTCGAACAATGCTATTTGAATAAAATGAAAGTCAAATACGTTCTACAAAGCTAATTGAATCAAATAAACGTGAAACACATTCAAACAAAGCTTTTTGAATCAAATGAGAGTCAAATACATTCAAACAAAGCTAATTAAATCAAATAAAAGTCAAATACATTCTACAAAGCTAATTGAATCAAATGAAAGTCAAACACATTCAAACAAAGCCAATTGAATCAAATGAAAGTCAAATACATTCTACAAAGCTAATTGAATCAAATGAAAGTCAAACACATTCAAACAAAGCTAATTGAATCAAATGAAAGTCAAATACATTCTACAAAGCTGATGGAATCAAATGAAAGTCAAATACATTCAAACAAAGCTATTTGAATCAAATGAAAGTCAAATACGTTCTACATAGCTAATTGAATCAAATAAAAGTGAAACACATTCAAACAAAGCTATTTGAATCAAATGAGAGTCAAATACATTCAAACAAAGCTAATTAAATCAACTAAAAGTCAAATACATTCTACAAAGCTAATTGAATCAAATGAAAGTCAAATACATTCTACAAAGCTAATTGAATCAAATGAAAGTCAAAGACATTCAAACAAAGCTAATTGAATCAAATGAAAGTCAAATACATTCAACAAAGCTAATTGAATGAAATGAAAGTCAAACACATTCAAACAAAGCTAATTGAATCAAATGAAAGTCAAGCACATTCAAACAAAGCTATTTGAATCAAATGAGAGTCAAATACATTCAAACAAAGCTAATTAAATCAAATAAAAGTCTAATACATTCTACAAAGCTAATTGAATTAAATTAAAGTCAAAACACATTCATACAAAGATAATTGAATCAAATGAAAGTCAAACACATTCAAACAAAGATTTCGAATCAAATGAAAGTCAATTACATTCTACAAAGCTAATTGAATCAATTGAAAGTCAAACACATTCAAATAAAGCTATTTAAATCAAATGAAAGTCCAATACATTCTACAAAGCTAATTGAATCAAATGAATGTCAAACACATTCAAACAAAGCTATTTGAATCAAATGAGAGTCAAATAAATTCAAACAAAGCTAATCAAATCAAATAAAAAGTAAAATACATTCTACAAAGCTAATTGAATCAAATGAAAGTCAAACACATTCAAAAAAAGCTTTTAAATTTAAATGAAAGTCAAACACAGTCAAACAAAGTTATTTGACTCAAATGAAAGTCAAATACATTTTACAAAGCTAATTGAATCAAATGAAAGTCGAACACATTCAAACAAAGCTATTTGAATCAAATGAAAGTCAAATACATTCTACAAAGCTAATTGAATCAAATGAAAGTCAAACACATTCAAACAAAGCTATTTGAATCAATTGATAGTCAAATACATTCTACAAAGCTGATGGAATCAAATGAAAGTCAAACACGTTCAAACAAAGCTATTTGAATCAAATGAAAGTCAAATACGTTCTACAAAGCTAATTGAATCAAATAAAAGTGAAACACATTCAAACAAAGCTATTTGAATCAAATGAGAGTCAAATACATTCAAACAAAGCTAATTAAATCAACTAAAAGTCAAATACATTCTAAAAAGCTAATTGAATCAAATGAAAGTCAAATACATTCTACAAAGCTAATTGAATCAAATGAAAGTCAAACACATTCAAACTAAGCTAATTGAATCAAATGAAAGTAAAATACATTCAACAAAGCTAACTGAATCAAATGAAAGTCAAACACATTCAAACAAAGCTAATTGAATCGAATGAAAGTCAAGCACATTCAAACAAAGCTATTTGAATCAAATGACAGTCAAATACATTCAAACAAAGCTAATTAAATCAAATAAAAGTCAAATACATTCTACAAAGCTAATTGAATCAAATGAAAGTCAAACACATTCTACAAAGCTAATTGAATCAAATGAAAGTCAAACACATTCAAACAAAGCTAATTGAATCAAATGAAAGTCAAACACATTCAAACAAAGCTAATTGAATCAAATGAAAGTCAAATACATTCTACAAAGCTAATTGAATCAAATGAAAGTCAAACACATTCAAACAAAGCTATTTGAATAAAATGAAAGTCAAACACATTCAAACAAAGCTATTTGAATCAAATGAGAGTCAAATACATTCAAACAAAGCTAATTAAATCAAATAAAAGTCTAATACATTCTACAAAGCTAATTGAATTAAATTAAAGTCAAACACATTCAAACAAAGCTAATTGACACAAATGAAAGTCAAACACATTCAAACAAAGATTTCGAATCAAATGAAAGTCGAACACATTCTACAAAGCTAATTGAATCAAATGAAAGTCAAACACATTCAAATAAAGCTATTTAAATCAAATGAAAGTCCAATACATTCTACAAAGCTAATTGAATCAAATGAAAGTCAAACACATTCAAACAAAGCTATTTGAATCAAATGAGAGTCAAATAAATTCAAACAAAGCTAATTAAATCAAATAAAAGTAAAATACATTCTACAAAGCTAATTGAATCAAATGAAAGTCAAACACATTCAAACAAAGCCTTTTAAATCAAATGAAAGTCAAACACATTCAAAAAAAGCTTTTTAATTTAAATGAAAGTCAAACACAGTCAAACAAAGTTATTTGACTCAAATGAAAGTCAAATACATTTTACAAAGCTAATTGAATCAAATGAAAGTCAAACACATTCAAACAAAGCTTATTTTGAATCAAATGAAAGTCAAATATACATTCTTACAAAGCTAATTGAATCAAATGAAAATCAAACAAACAACAATTCAAACAAAGCTATTTGAATCAATTGAAAGTCAAATACATTCTATAAAGCTGATGGAATCAAATGAAAGTCAAACACATTCAAACAAAGCTATATGAATCAAATGAAAGTCAAATACGTTCTAACAAAGCTAATTGAATCAAATGAAAAGCTTTTGAATCAAATGAGAGTCAAATACATTCAAACAAAGCTATATTGAAATCAAATGAAAGTCAAATACATTCAAACAAAGCTTAATTAATAATAAAGTCAAACATTCACAAAGTAATTGAAATCAATGAAAGTCAAATACATTCTACAAAGCTAATTGAATCAAATGAAAGTCAAATACATTCTACAAAGCTAATTGAATCAAA
>NW_018742782.1:0-29625 GCF_001683475.1 Chenopodium quinoa
GAAAGTCAAACACATTCAAACAAATCTTTTTGAATCAAATGAAAGTCACATGCATTCTTCAAAGCTAATTGATCCAAATGAAAGTCAAACACATCCAAACAAAGCTTTTTGAATCAAATGAAATTTAAAATGCATTCTACAAAGCTAATCGAAACAAATGAAAGTCATACACATTCAAACAAAACTTTTCGAATCAAATGAAAGTCAGATGCATTCTTAAAAGCTAATTAAATAGATTGAAAGTCAAACAAATTAAACAAAGCTTTTTAAATCAAATGAAAGTCAAATGCATTCTTCAAAGCTAATTGATCCAAATGAAAGTCAAACACATTCAAACAAAACTTTTTGAATCAAATGAAAGTCAAATGCATTCTTTAAAGGTAATTGAATCAAATGAAAGTCAAACACATTCAAACGAAACTTTTCGAATCAAATGAAAGTCAAATGCATTCTTCAAAGCTAATTGAATAGAATGAAAGTCAAACACATTCAAACAAAGCTTAATGAATCAAATGAAAGTCAAATGCATTCTTCAAAGCTAATTGAATAGAATTAAAGTCCAACACATGCAAACAAAGCTTTTTGAATCAAATGAAAGTCAAATACATTCTTCAAGCTAATTGATCCAAATGAAAGTCAAACACATTAACACAAAGCTTTTTGAATCAAATGAAAGTCAATTGCATTCTTTAAAGCTAATTAAATCGAATGAAAGTCAAACACATTCAAACAAAGCTTTTTGAATCAAATGAAATTCAAATGCATTCTTCAAAGCTAATTGAATTGAATTAAAGTCCAACACATTCAAACAAAGCTTTTTGAATCAAATGAAAGTCAAATGCATTCTTCAAAGCTAATTGATCCAAATGAAAGTCAAACACATTCACACAAAGCTTTTTGAATCAAATGAAAGTCAAATGCATTCTTTAAAGCTAATTAAATCGAATGAAAGTCAAACACATTCAAACAAAGCTTTTTGAATCAAATGAAATTCAATGAATTCTTCAAAGCTAATTGAAACAAATGAAAGTCAAACACATTCAAACAAAGCTTTTTGAACCAAATTAAAGTCAAATGTATTCTTGAAAGCTAATTGAATAGAACGAAAGTCAAACACATTCAAACAAAGCTTTTTGAATCAAATGAAATTTAAATGCATTTTTCAAAGCTAATTGAATCAAATGAAAGTCAAACACATTCAAAAAGCTTTTTTGAACAAATGAAAGTCAAATGCATTCTTCAAAGGTAATTGAATCAAATGAAAGTCAAACACATTCAAACAAAACTTTTTCGAATCAAATGAAAGTCAAATGCATTCTTAAAAGTTAATTGAATAAAATGAAAGTCAAACACATTCAAACAAATCTTTTTGAATCAAATGAAAGTCACATGCATTCTTCAAAGCTAATTGATCCAAATGAAAGTCAAACACATCCAAACAAAGCTTTTTGAATCAAATGAAATTTAAATGCATTCTACAAAGCTAATCGAAACAAATGAAAGTCATACACATTCAAACAAAACTTTTCGAATCAAATGAAAGTCAGATGCATTCTTAAAAGCTAATTAAATAGATTGAAAGTCAAACAAATTAAACAAAGCTTTTTAAATCAAATGAAAGTCAAATGCATTCTTCAAAGCTAATTGATCCAAATGAAAGTCAAACACATTCAAACAAACTTTTTGAATCAAATGAAAGTCAAATGCATTCTTTAAAGGTAATTGAATCAAATGAAAGTCAAACACATTCAAACGAAACTTTTCGAATCAAATGAAAGTCAAATGCATTCTTCAAAGCTAATTGAATAGAATGAAAGTCAAACACATTCAAACAAAGCTTAATGAATCAAATGAAAGTCAAATGCATTCTTCAAAGCTAATTGAATAGAATTAAAGTCCAACACATGCAAACAAAGCTTTTTGAATCAAATGAAAGTTAAATACATTCTTCAAGGCTAATTGATCAAATGAAAGTCAAACACATTAACACAAAGCTTTTTGAATCAAATGAAAGTCAATTGCATTCTTTAAAGCTAATTAAATCGAATGAAAGTCAAACACATTCAAACAAAGCTTTTTGAATCAAATGAAATTCAAATGCATTCTTCAAAGCTAATTGAATTGAATTAAAGTCCAACACATTCAAACAAAGCTTTTTGAATCAAATGAAAGTCAAATGCATTCTTCAAAGCTAATTGATCCAAAATGAAAGTCAAACACATTCACACAAAGCTTTTTGAATCAAATGAAAGTCAAATGCATTCTTTAAAGCTAATTAAATCGAATGAAAGTCAAACACATTCAAACAAAGCTTTTTGAATCAAATGAAATTCAAATGAATTTCTTCAAAGCTAATTGAAACAAATGAAAGTCAAACACATTCAAACAAAGCTTTTTGAACCAAAATTAAAGTCAAATGTATACTTGAAAGCTAATTGAATAGAACGAAAGTCAAACACATTCAAACAAAGCTTTTTGAATCAAATGAAATTTAAAAGCATTTTTTCAAACCTAATTGAATCAAATGAAAGTCAAACACATTCAAAAAAGCTTTTTGAACCAAATGAAAGTCAAATGCATTCTTAAAGGTAATTGAGTCAAATGAAAGACAAACACATTCAAACAAAACTTTTCGAATCAAATGAAAGTCAAATGCATTCTTAAAAGTTAATTGAATAAAATGAAAGTCAAACACATTCAAACAAATCTTTTTGAATCAAATGAAAGTCACAGGCATTCTTCAAAAGCTAATTGATCCAAATGAAAGTCAAACACATCCAAACAAAGCTTTTTGAATCAAATGAAATTTAAATGCATTCTACAAAGCTAATCGAAACAAATGAAAGTCATACACATTCAAACAAAACTTTTCTAATCAAATGAAAGTCAGATGCATTCTTAAAAGCTAATTAAATAGAATGAAAGTCAAACAAATTAAACAAAGCTTTTTAAATCAAATGAAAGTCAAATGCATTCTTCAAAGCTAATTGATCCAAATGAAAGTCAAACACATTCAAACAAAGCTTTTTGAATCAAATGAAAGTCAAATACATTCTTCAAAGGTAATTGAATCAAATGAAAGTCAAACACATTCAAACGAAACTTTTCGAATCAAATGAAAGTCAAATGCATTCTTAAAAGCTAATTGAATCGAACGACAGTCAAACACATTCCAACAAAGCTTTTTGAATCAAATGAAAGTCAAATGTATTCTTGAAAGCTAATTGAATAGAACGAAAGTCAAACACATTAAACAAAGCTTTTTGAATCAAATGAAATTTAAATACATTTTTCAAAGCTAATTGAATCAAATGAAAGTCAAACACATTCAAACAAAGCTTTTTGAACCAAATGAAAGTCAAATGCATTCTTCAAAGGTAATTGAATCAAATGAAAGTCAAACACATTCAAACAAAACTTTTCGAATCAAATGAAAGTCAAATGCATTCTTAAAAGTTAATTGAATAAAAAGAAAGTCAAACACATTCAAACAAATCTTTTTGAATCAAATGAAAGTCACATGCATTCTTCAAAGCTAATTGATCCAAATGAAAGGGAAACACATCCAAACAAAGCTTTTTGAATCAAATGAAATTTAAATGCATTCTACAAAGCTAATCGAAACAAATGAAAGTCATACACATTCAAACAAAACTTTTCGAATCAAATGAAAGTCAGATGCATTCTTAAAAGCTAATTAAATAGATTGAAAGTCAAACAAATTAAACAAAGCTTTTTAAATCAAATGAAAGTCAAATGCATTCTTCAAAGCTAATTGATCCAAATGAAAGTCAAACACATTCAAACAAAACTTTTTGAATCAAATGAAAGTCAAATGCATTCTTTAAAGGTAATTGAATCAAATGAAAGTCAAACACATTCAAACGAAACTTTTCGAATCAAATGAAAGTCAAATGCATTCTTCAAAGCTAATTGAATAGAATGAAAGTCAAACACATTCAAACAAAGCTTAATGAATCAAATGAAAGTCAAATGCATTCTTCAAAGCTAATTGAATAGAATTAAAGTCCAACACATGCAAACAAAGCTTTTTGAATCAAATGAAAGTTAAATACATTCTTCAAGGCTAATTGATCCAAATGAAAGTCAAACACATTAACACAAAGCTTTTTGAATCAAATGAAAGTCAATTGCATTCTTTAAAGCTAATTAAATCGAATGAAAGTCAAACACATTCAAACAAAGCTTTTTGAATCAAATGAAATTCAAATGCATTCTTCAAAGCTAATTGAATTGAATTAAAGTCCAACACATTCAAACAAAGCTTTTTGAATCAAATGAAAGTCAAATGCATTCTTCAAAGCTAATTGATCCAAATGAAAGTCAAACACATTCACACAAAGCTTTTTGAATCAAATGAAAGTCAAATGCATTCTTTAAAGCTAATTAAATCGAATGAAAGTCAAACACATTCAAACAAAGGTTTTTGAATCAAATGAAATTCAAATGAATTCTTCAAAGCTAATTGAAACAAATGAAAGTCAAACACATTCAAACAAAGCTTTTTGAACCAAATTAAAGTCAAATGTATACTTGAAAGCTAATTGAATAGAACGAAAGTCAAACACATTCAAACAAAGCTTTTTGAATCAAATGAAATTTAAAAGCATTTTTCAAAGCTAATTGAATCAAATGAAAGTCAAACACATTCAAAGAAAGCTTTTTGAACCAAATGAAAGTCAAATGCATTCTTAAAAGGTAATTGAGTCAAATGAAAGACAAACACATTCAAACAAAACTTTTCGAATCAAATGAAAGTCAAATGCATTCTTAAAAGTTAATTGAATAAAATGAAAGTCAAACACATTCAAACAAATCTTTTTGAATCAAATGAAAGTCACAGGCATTCTTCAAAGCTAATTGATCCAAATGAAAGTCAAACACATCCAAACAAAGCTTTTTGAATCAAATGAAATTTAAATGCATTCTACAAAGCTAATCGAAATAAATGAAAGTCATACACATTCAAACAAAACTTTTCGAATCAAATGAAAGTCAGATGCATTCTTAAAAGCTAATTAAATAGATTGAAAGTCAAACAAATTAAACAAAGCTTTTTAAATCAAATGAAAGTCAAATGCATTCTTCAAAGCTAATTGATCCAAATGAAAGTCAAACACATTCAAACAAAACTTTTTGAATCAAATGAAAGTCAAATGCATTCTTTAAAGGTAATTGAATCAAATGAAAGTCAAACACATTCAAACGAAACTTTTCGAATCAAATGAAAGTCAAATGCATTCTTCAAAGCTAATTGAATAGAATGAAAGTCAAACACATTCAAACAAAGCTTAATGAATCAAATGAAAGTCAAATGCATTCTTCAAAGCTAATTGAATAGAATTAAAGTCCAACACATGCAAACAAAGCTTTTTGAATCAAATGAAAGTTAAATACATTCTTCAAGGCTAATTGATCCAAATGAAAGTCAAACACATTAACACAAAGCTTTTTGAATCAAATGAAAGTCAATTGCATTCTTTAAAGCTAATTAAATCGAATGAAAGTCAAACACATTCAAACAAAGCTTTTTGAATCAAATGAAATTCAAATGCATTCTTCAAAGCTAATTGAATTGAATTAAAGTCCAACACATTCAAACAAAGCTTTTTGAATCAAATGAAAGTCAAATGCATTCTTCAAAGCTAATTGATCCAAATGAAAGTCAAACACATTCACACAAAGCTTTTTGAATCAAATGAAAGTCAAATGCATTCTTTAAAGCTAATTAAATCGAATGAAAGTCAAACACATTCAAACAAAGCTTTTTGAATCAAATGAAATTCAAATGAATTCTTCAAAGCTAATTGAAACAAATGAAAGTCAAACACATTCAAACAAAGCTTTTTGAACCAAATTAAAGTCAAATGTATACTTGAAAGCTAATTGAATAGAACGAAAGTCAAACACATTCAAACAAAGCTTTTTGAATCAAATGAAATTTAAAAGCATTTTTCAAAGCTAATTGAATCAAATGAAAGTCAAACACATTCAAAGAAAGCTTTTTGAACCAAATGAAAGTCAAATGCATTCTTAAAAGGTAATTGAGTCAAATGAAAGACAAACACATTCAAACAAAACTTTTCGAATCAAATGAAAGTCAAATGCATTCTTAAAAGTTAATTGAATAAAATGAAAGTCAAACACATTCAAACAAATCTTTTTGAATCAAATGAAAGTCACAGGCATTCTTCAAAGCTAATTGATCCAAATGAAAGTCAAACACATCCAAACAAAGCTTTTTGAATCAAATGAAATTTAAATGCATTCTACAAAGCTAATCGAAACAAATGAAAGTCATACACATTCAAACAAAACTTTTCTAATCAAATGAAAGTCAGATGCATTCTTAAAAGCTAATTAAATAGAATGAAAGTCAAACAAATTAAACAAAGCTTTTTAAATCAAATGAAAGTCAAATGCATTCTTCAAAGCTAATTGATCCAAATGAAAGTCAAACACATTCAAACAAAGCTTTTTGAATCAAATGAAAGTCAAATACATTCTTCAAAGGTAATTGAATCAAATGAAAGTCAAACACATTCAAACGAAACTTTTCGAATCAAATGAAAGTCAAATGCATTCTTAAAAGCTAATTGAATCGAACGACAGTCAAACACATTCCAACAAAGCTTTTTGAATCAAATGAAAGTCAAATGTATTCTTGAAAGCTAATTGAATAGAACGAAAGTCAAACACATTAAACAAAGCTTTTTGAATCAAATGAAATTTAAATACATTTTTCAAAGCTAATTGAATCAAATGAAAGTCAAACACATTCAAACAAAGCTTTTTGAACCAAATGAAAGTCAAATGCATTCTTCAAAGGTAATTGAATCAAATGAAAGTCAAACACATTCAAACAAAACTTTTCGAATCAAATGAAAGTCAAATGCATTCTTAAAAGTTAATTGAATAAAAAGAAAGTCAAACACATTCAAACAAATATTTTTGAATCAAATGAAAGTCACATGCATTCTTCAAAGCTAATTGATCCAAATGAAAGGGAAACACATCCAAACAAAGCTTTTTGAATCAAATGAAATTTAAATGCATTCTACAAAGCTAATCGAAACAAATGAAAGTCATACACATTCAAACAAAACTTTTCGAATCAAATGAAAGTCAGATGCATTCTTAAAAGCTAATTAAATAGATTGAAAGTCAAACAAATTAAACAAAGCTTTTTAAATCAAATGAAAGTCAAATGCATTCTTCAAAGCTAATTGATCCAAATGAAAGTCAAACACATTCAAACAAAACTTTTTGAATCAAATGAAAGTCAAATGCATTCTTTAAAGGTAATTGAATCAAATGAAAGTCAAACACATTCAAACGAAACTTTTCGAATCAAATGAAAGTCAAATGCATTCTTCAAAGCTAATTGAATGGAATGAAAGTCAAACACATTCAAACAAAGCTTAATGAATCAAATGAAAGTCAAATGCATTCTTCAAAGCTAATTGAATAGAATTAAAGTCCAACACATGCAAACAAAGCTTTTTGAATCAAATGAAAGTTAAATACATTCTTCAAGGCTAATTGATCCAAATGAAAGTCAAACACATTAACACAAAGCTTTTTGAATCAAATGAAAGTCAATTGCATTCTTTAAAGCTAATTAAATCGAATGAAAGTCAAACACATTCAAACAAAGCTTTTTGAATCAAATGAAATTCAAATGCATTCTTCAAAGCTAATTGAATTGAATTAAAGTCCAACACATTCAAACAAAGCTTTTTGAATCAAATGAAAGTCAAATGCATTCTTCAAAGCTAATTGATCCAAATGAAAGTCAAACACATTCACACAAAGCTTTTTGAATCAAATGAAAGTCAAATGCATTCTTTAAAGCTAATTAAATCGAATGAAAGTCAAACACATTCAAACAAAGCTTTTTGAATCAAATGAAATTCAAATGAATTCTTCAAAGCTAATTGAAACAAATGAAAGTCAAACACATTCAAACAAAGCTTTTTGAACCAAATTAAAGTCAAATGTATACTTGAAAGCTAATTGAATAGAACGAAAGTCAAACACATTCAAACAAAGCTTTTTGAATCAAATGAAATTTAAAAGCATTTTTCAAAGCTAATTGAATCAAATGAAAGTCAAACACATTCAAAGAAAGCTTTTTGAACCAAATGAAAGTCAAATGCATTCTTAAAGGTAATTGAGTCAAATGAAAGACAAACACATTCAAACAAAAACTTTTCGAATCAAATGAAAGTCAAATGCATTCTTAAAAGTTAATTGAATAAAATGAAAGTCAAACACATTCAAACAAATCTTTTTGAATCAAATGAAAGTCACAGGCATTCTTCAAAGCTAATTGATCCAAATGAAAGTCAAACACATCCAAACAAAGCTTTTTGAATCAAATGAAATTTAAATGCATTCTACAAAGCTAATCGAAATAAATGAAAGTCATACACATTCAAACAAAACTTTTCGAATCAAATGAAAGTCAGATGCATTCTTAAAAGCTAATTAAATAGATTGAAAGTCAAACAAATTAAACAAAGCTTTTTAAATCAAATGAAAGTCAAATGCATTCTTCAAAGCTAATTGATCCAAATGAAAGTCAAACACATTCAAACAAAACTTTTTGAATCAAATGAAAGTCAAATGCATTCTTTAAAGGTAATTGAATCAAATGAAAGTCAAACACATTCAAACGAAACTTTTCGAATCAAATGAAAGTCAAATGCATTCTTCAAAGCTAATTGAATAGAATGAAAGTCAAACACATTCAAACAAAGCTTAATGAATCAAATGAAAGTCAAATGCATTCTTCAAAGCTAATTGAATAGAATTAAAGTCCAACACATGCAAACAAAGCTTTTTGAATCAAATGAAAGTTAAATACATTCTTCAAGGCTAATTGATCCAAATGAAAGTCAAACACATTAACACAAAGCTTTTTGAATCAAATGAAAGTCAATTGCATTCTTTAAAGCTAATTAAATCGAATGAAAGTCAAACACATTCAAACAAAGCTTTTTTGAATCAAATGAAATTCAAATGCATTCTTCAAAGCTAATTGAATTGAATTAAAGTCCAACACATTCAAACAAAGCTTTTTGAATCAAATGAAAGTCAAATGCATTCTTCAAAGCTAATTGATCCAAATGAAAGTCAAACACATTCACACAAAGCTTTTTGAATCAAATGAAAGTCAAATGCATTCTTTAAAGCTAATTAAATCGAATGAAAGTCAAACACATTCAAACAAAGCTTTTTGAATCAAATGAAATTCAAATGAATTCTTCAAAGCTAATTGAAACAAATGAAAGTCAAACACATTCAAACAAAGCTTTTTGAACCAAATTAAAGTCAAATGTATACTTGAAAGCTAATTGAATAGAACGAAAGTCAAACACATTCAAACAAAGCTTTTTGAATCAAATGAAATTTAAAAGCATTTTTCAAAGCTAATTGAATCAAATGAAAGTCAAACACATTCAAAGAAAGCTTTTTGAACCAAATGAAAGTCAAATGCATTCTTAAAAGGTAATTGAGTCAAATGAAAGACAAACACATTCAAACAAAACTTTTCGAATCAAATGAAAGTCAAATGCATTCTTAAAAGTTAATTGAATAAAATGAAAGTCAAACACATTCAAACAAATCTTTTTGAATCAAATGAAAGTCACAGGCATTCTTCAAAGCTAATTGATCCAAATGAAAGTCAAACACATCCAAACAAAGCTTTTTGAATCAAATGAAATTTAAATGCATTCTACAAAGCTAATCGAAATAAATGAAAGTCATACACATTCAAACAAAACTTTTCGAATCAAATCAAAGTCAGATGCATTCTTATAAGCTAATTAAATAGAATGAAAGTCAAACAAATTAAACAAAGCTTTTTAAATCAAATTAAAGTCAAATGCATTCTTCAAAGCTAATTGATCCAAATGAAAGTCAAACACATTCAAACAAAGCTTTTTGAATCAAATGAAAGTCAAATGCATTCTTCAAAGCTAATTGATCCAAATGAAAGTCAAACACATTCACACAAAGCTTTTTGAATCAAATGAAAGTCAAATGCATTCTTTAAAGCTAATTAAATCGAATGAAAGTCAAACACATTCAAACAAAGCTTTTTGAATCAAATGAAATTCAAATGAATTCTTCAAAGCTAATTGAAACAAATAAAAGTCAAACACATTCAAACAAAGCTTTTTGAACCAAATTAAAGTCAAATGTATTCTTGAAAGCTAATTGAATAGAACTAAAGTCAAACACATTCAAACAAAGCTTTTTGAATCAAATGAAATTTAAATGCATTTTTCAAAGCTAATTGAATCAAATGAAAGTCAAACACATTCAAACAAAGCTTTTTGAACCAAATGAAAGTCAAATGCATTCTTCAAAGGTAATTGAATCAAATGAAAGTCAAACACATTCAAACAAAACTTTTCGATTCAAATGAAAGTCAAATGCATTCTTAAAAGTTAATTGAATAAAATGAAAGTCAAACACATTCAAACAAATCTTTTTGAATCAAATGAAAGTCACATGCATTCTTCAAAGCTAATTGATCCAAATGAAAGTCAAACACATCCAAACAAAGCTTTTTGAATCAAATGAAATTTAAATGCATTCTACAAAGCTAATCGAAACAAATGAAAGTCATACACATTCAAACAAAACTTTTCGAATCAAATGAAAGTCATACACATCCAAACAAAACTTTTCGAATCAAATGAAAGTCAGATGCATTCTTAAAAGCTAATTAAATATAATGAAAGTCAAACAAATTAAACAAAGCTTTTTAAATCAAATGAAAGTCAAATGCATTCTTCAAAGCTAATTTATCCAAATGAAAGTCAAACACATTCAAACAAAGCTTTTTGAATCAAATGATAGTCAAATGCATTCTTCAAAGGAAATTGAATCAAATGAAAGTCAAACACATTCAAACGAAACTTTTCGAATCAAATGAAAGTCAAATGCATTCTAAAAAGCTAATTGAATAGAATGAAAGTCAAACACATTCAAACAAAGCTTAATGAATCAAATGAAAGTCAAATGCATTCTTCAAAGCTAATTGATCCAAATGAAAGTCAAACACATTCAAACAAAGCTTTGTGAATCAAATGAAAGTCAAATGCATTCTTCAAAGCTAATTGATCCAAATGAAAGTCAAACACATTCACACAAAGCTTTTTGAATCAAATGAAAGTCAAATGCATTCTTTAAAGCTAATTAAATCGAATGAAAGTCAAACACATTCAAACAAAGCTTTTTGAATCAAATGAAATTCAAATGAATTCTTCAAAGCTAATTGAAACAAATGAAAGTCAACACATTCAAACAAAGCTTTTTGAACCAAATTAAAGTCAAATGTATTCTTGAAAGCTAATTGAATAGAACGAAAGTCAAACACATTCAAACAAAGCTTTTTGAATCAAATGAAATTTAAAAGCATTTTTCAAAGCTAATTGAATCAAATGAAAGTCAAACACATTCAAACAAAGCTTTTTGAACCAAATGAAAGTCAAATGCATTCTTCAAAGGTAATTGAGTCAAATGAAAGTCAAACACATTCAAACAAAACTTTTCGAATCATATGAAAGTCAAATGCATTCTTAAAAGTTAATTGAATAAAATGAAAGTCAAACACATTCAAAAAAATCTTTTTGAATCAAATGAAAGTCACAGGCATTCTTCAAAGCTAATTGATCCAAATGAAAGTCAAACACATCCAAACAAAGCTTTTTGAATCAAATGAAATTTAAATGCATTCTACAAAGCTAATCGAAATAAATGAAAGTCATACACATTCAAACAAAACTTTTCGAATCAAATCAAAGTCAGATGCATTCTTATAAGCTAATTAAATAGAATGAAAGTCAAACAAATTAAACAAAGCTTTTTAAATCAAATTAAAGTCAAATGCATTCTTCAAAGCTAATTGATCCAAATGAAAGTCAAACACATTCAAACAAAGCTTTTTGAATCAAATGAAAGTCAAATGCATTCTTCAAAGCTAATTGATCCAAATGAAAGTCAAACACATTCACACAAAGCGTTTTGAATCAAATGAAAGTCAAATGCATTCTTTAAAGCTAACTAAATCGAATGAAAGTCAAACACATTCAAACAAAGCTTTTTGAATTAAATGAAATTCAAATGAATTCTTCAAAGCTAATTGAAACAAATAAAAGTCAAACACATTCAAACAAAGCTTTTTGAACCAAATTAAAGTCAAATGTATTCTTGAAAGCTAATTGAATAGAACGAAAGTCAAACACATTCAAACAAAGCTTTTTGAATCAAATGAAATTTAAATGCATTTTTCAAAGCTAATTGAATCAAATGAAAGTCAAACACATTCAAACAAAGCTTTTTGAACCAAATGAAAGTCAAATGCATTCTTCAAAGGTAATTGAATCAAATGAAAGTCAAACACATTCAAACAAAACTTTTCGATTCAAATGAAAGTCAAATGCATTCTTGAAAGTTAATTGAATAAAATGAAAGTCAAACACATTCAAACAAATCTTTTTGAATCAAATGAAAGTCACATGCATTCTTCAAAGCTAATTGATCCAAATGAAAGTCAAACACATCCAAACAAAGCTTTTTGAATCAAATGAAATTTAAATGCATTCTACAAAGCTAATCGAAACAAATGAAAGTCATACACATTCAAACAAAACTTTTCGAATCAAATGAAAGTCATACACATCCAAACAAAACTTTTCGAATCAAATGAAAGTCAGATGCATTCTTAAAAGCTAATTAAATATAATGAAAGTCAAACAAATTAAACAAAGCTTTTTAAATCAAATGAAAGTCAAATGCATTCTTCAAAGCTAATTTATCCAAATGAAAGTCAAACACATTCATACAAAGCTTTTTGAATCAAATGATAGTCAAATGCATTCTTCAAAGGTAATTGAATCAAATGAAAGTCAAACACATTCAAACGAAACTTTTCGAATCAAATGAAAGTCAAATGCATTCTTAAAAGCTAATTGATTAGAATGAAAGTCAAACACATTCAAACAAAGCTTAATGAATCAAATGAAAGTCAAATGCATTCTTCAAAGCTAATTGATCCAAATGAAAGTCAAACACATTCAAACAAAGCTTTTTGAATCAAATGAAAGTCAAATGCATTCTTCAAAGCTAATTGATCCAAATGAAAGTCAAACACATTCACACAAAGCTTTTTGAATCAAACGAAAGTCAAATGCATTCTTTAAAGCTAATTAAATCGAATGAAAGTCAAACACATTCAAACAAAGCTTTTTGAATCAAATGAAATTCAAATGAATTCTTCAAAGCTAATTGAAACAAATGAAAGTCAACACATTCAAACAAAGCTTTTTGAACCAAATTAAAGTCAAATGTATTCTTGAAAGCTAATTGAATAGAACGAAAGTCAAACACATTCAAACAAAGCTTTTTGAATCAAATGAAATTTAAAAGCATTTTTCAAAGCTAATTGAATCAAATGAAAGTCAAACACATTCAAACAAAGCTTTTTGAACCAAATGAAAGTCAAATGCATTCTTCAAAGGTAATTGAGTCAAATGAAAGTCAAACACATTCAAACAAAACTTTTCGAATCATATGAAAGTCAAATGCATTCTTAAAAGTTAATTGAATAAAATGAAAGTTAAACACATTCAAACAAATCTTTTTGAATCAAATGAAAGTCACAGGCATTCTTCAAAGCTAATTGATCCAAATGAAAGTCAAACACATCCAAACAAAGCTTTTTGAATCAATTGAAATTTAAATGCATTCTACAAAGCTAATCGAAATAAATGAAAGTCATACACATTCAAACAAAACTTTTCGAATCAAATCAAAGTCAGATGCATTCTTAAAAGCTAATTAAATAGAATGAAAGTCAAACAAATTAAACAAAGCTTTTTAAATCAAATGATAGTCAAATGCATTCTTCAAAGGTAATTGAGTCAAATGAAAGTCAAACACATTCAAACAAAACTTTTCGAATCATATGAAAGTCAAATGCATTCTTAAAAGTTAATTGAATAAAATGAAAGTCAAACACATTCAAACAAATCTTTTTGAATCAAATGAAAGTCACAGGCATTCTTCAAAGCTAATTGATCCAAATGAAAGTCAAACACATCCAAACAAAGCTTTTTGAATCAATTGAAATTTAAATGCATTCTACAAAGCTAATCGAAATAAATGAAAGTCATACACATTCAAACAAAACTTTTCGAATCAAATCAAAGTCAGATGCATTCTTAAAAGCTAATTAAATAGAATGAAAGTCAAACAAATTAAACAAAGCTTTTTAAATCAAATGATAGTCAAATGCATTCTTCAAAGCTAATTGATCCAAATGAAAGTCAAACACATTCAAACAAAGCTTTTTAAATCAAATGAAAGTCAAATGCATTCTTCAAAGGTTATTGAATCAAATGAAAGTCAAACACATTCAAACGAAACTTTTCGAATCAAATGAAAGTCAAATGCATTCTTCAAAGCTAATTGAATCGAATGACAGTCAAACACATTCCAACAAAACTTTTTGAATCAAATGAAAGTCAAATGCATTCTTCAAAGCTAATTGATCCAAATGAAAGTCAAACACATTCACACAAAGCTTTTTGAACAAAATGAAAGTCAAATGCATTCTTTAAAGCTAATTAAATCGAATGAAAGTCAAACACATTCAAACAAAGCTTTTTGAATCAAATGAAATTCAAATGAATTCTTCAAAGCTAATTGAAACAAATTAAAGTCAAACACATTCAAACAAAGCTTTTTGAACCAAATTAAAGTCAAATGTATTCTTGAAAGCTAATTGAATAGAACGAAAGTCAAACACATTCAAACAAAGCTTTTTGAATCAAATGAAATTTAAATGCATTTTTCAAAGCTAATTGAATCAAATGAAAGTCAAACACATTCAAACAAAGCTTTTTGAACCAAATGAAAGTCAAATGCATTCTTCAAAGTTAATTGAATAAAATGAAAGTCAAACACATTCAAATAAAACTTTTCGATTCAAATGAAAGTCAAATGCATTCTTAAAAGTTAATTGAATAAAATGAAAGTCAAACTCATTCAAACAAATCTTTTTGAATCAAATGAAAGTCACATGCATTCTTCAAAGCTAATTGATCCAAATGAAAGTCAAACACATCCAAACAAAGCTTTTTGAATCAAATGAAATTTAAATGCATTCTACAAAGCTAATCGAAACAAATGAAAGTCATACACATTCAAACAAAACTTTTCGAATCAAATGAAAGTCACACACATTCAAACAAAACTTTTCGAATCAAATGAAAGTCAGATGCATTCTTAAAACTAATTAAATAGAATGAAAGTCAAACAAATTAAACAAAGCTTTTTAAATCAAATGAAAGTCAAATGCATTCTTCAAAGCTAATTTATCCAAATGAAAGTCAAACACATTCAAACAAAGCTTTTTGAATCAAATGATAGTCAAATGCATTCTTCAAAGGTAATTGAATCAAATGAAAGTCAAACACATTCAAACGAAACTTTTCGAATAAAATGAAAGTCAAATGCATTCTTAAAAGCTAATTGAATCGAATGACAGTCAAACACATTCCAACAAAGCTTTTTGAATCAAATGAAAGTCAAATGCATTCTTCAAAGCTAATTGATCCAAATGAAAGTCAAACACATTCACACAAAGCTTTTTGAATCAAATGAAAGTCAAATGCATTCTTTAAAGCTAATTAAATCGAATGAAAGTCAAACACATTCAAACAAAGCTTTTTGAATCAAATGAAATTCAAATGAATTCTTCAAAGCTAATTGAAACAAATGAAAGTCAAACACATTCAAACAAAGCTTTTTGAACCAAATTAAAGTCAAATGTATTCTTGAAAGCTAATTGAATAGAACGAAAGTCAAACACATTCAAACAAAGCTTTTTTGAATCAAATGAAATTTAAAAGCATTTTTCAAAGCTAATTGAATCAAATGAAAGTCAAACACATTCAAACAAAGCTTTTTGAACCAAATGAAAGTCAAATGCATTTTTCAAAGGTAATTGAGTCAAATGAAAGTCAAACACATTCAAACAAAACTTTTCGAATCAAATGAAAGTCAAATGCATTCTTAAAAGTTAATTGAATAAAATGAAAATCAAACACATTCAAACAAATCTTTTTGAATCAAATGAAAGTCACAGGCATTCTTCAAAGCTAATTGATCCAAATGAAAGTCAAACACATCCAAACAAAGCTTTTTGAATCAAATGAAATTTAAATGCATTCTACAAAGCTAATCGAAATAAATGAAAGTCATACACATTCAAACAAAACTTTTCGAATCAAATCAAAGTCAGATGCATTCTTAAAAGCTAATTAAATAGAATGAAAGTCAAACAAATTAAACAAAGCTTTTTAAATCAAATTAAAGTCAAATGCATTCTTCAAAGCTAATTGATCCAAATGAAAGTCAAACACATTCAAACAAAGCTTTTTGAATCAAATGAAAGTCAAATGCATTCTTCAAAGCTAATTGATCCAAATGAAAGTCAAACACATTCACACAAAGCTTTTTGAATCAAATGAAAGTCAAATGCATTCTTTAAAGCTAATTAAATCGAATGAAAGTCAAACACATTCAAACAAAGCTTTTTGAATCAAATGAAATTTAAATGCATTTTTCAAAGCTAATTGAATCAAATGAAAGTCAAACACATTCAAACAAAGCTTTTTGAACCAAATGAAAGTCAAATGCATTCTTCAAAGTTAATTGAATAAAATGAAAGTCAAACACATTCAAACAAAACTTTTCGATTCAAATGAAAGTCAAATGCATTCTTAAAAGTTAATTGAATAAAATGAAAGTCAAACTCATTCAAACAAATCTTTTTGAATCAAATGAAAGTCACATGCATTCTTCAAAGCTAATTGATCCAAATGAAAGTCAAACACATCCAAACAAAGCTTTTTGAATCAAATGAAATTTAAATGCATTCTACAAAGCTAATCGAAACAAATGAAAGTCATACACATTCAAACAAAACTTTTCGAATCAAATGAAAGTCACACTCATTCAAACAAAACTTTTCGAATCAAATGAAAGTCAGATGCATTCTTAAAACTAATTAAATAGAATGAAAGTCAAACAAATTAAACAAAGCTTTTTAAATCAAATGAAAGTCAAATGCATTCTTCAAAGCTAATTTATCCAAATGAAAGTCAAACACATTCAAACAAAGCTTTTTGAATCAAATGATAGTCAAATGCATTCTTAAAAGCTAATTGAATCGAATGACAGTCAAACACATTCCAACAAAGCTTTTTGAATCAAATGAAAGTCAAATGCATTCTTCAAAGCTAATTGATCCAAATGAAAGTCAAACACATTCACACAAAGCTTTTTGAATCAAATGAAAGTCAAATGCATTCTATAAAGCTAATTAAATCGAATGAAAGTCAAACACATTCAAACAAAGCTTTTTGAATCAAATGAAATTCAAATGAATTCTTCAAAGCTAATTGAAACAAATGAAAGTCAAACACATTCAAACAAAGCTTTTTGAACCAAATTAAAGTCAAATGTATTCTTCAAAGCTAATTGAAACAAATGAAAGTCAAACACATTCAAACAAAGCTTTTTGAATCAAATGAAATTTAAAAGCATTTTTCAAAGCTAATTGAATCAAATGAAAGTCAAACACATTCAAACAAAGCTTTTTGAACCAAATGAAAGTCAAATGCATTTTTCAAAGGTAATTGAGTCAAATGAAAGTCAAACACATTCAAACAAAACTTTTCGAATCAAATGAAAGTCAAATGCATTCTTAAAAGTTAATTGAATAAAATGAAAATCAAACACATTCAAACAAATCTTTTTGAATCAAATGAAAGTCACAGGCATTCTTCAAAGCTAATTGATCCAAATGAAAGTCAAACACATCCAAACAAAGCTTTTTGAATCAAATGAAATTTAAATGCATTTTACAAAGCTAATCGAAATAAATGAAAGTCATACACATTCAAACAAAACTTTTCGAATCAAATCAAAGTCAGATGCATTCTTAAAAGCTAATTAAATAGAATGAAAGTCAAACAAATTAAACAAAGCTTTTTAAATCAAATTAAAGTCAAATGCATTCTTCAAAGCTAATTGATCCAAATGAAAGTCAAACACATTCAAACAAAGCTTTTTGAATCAAATGAAAGTCAAATGCATTCTTCAAAGCTAATTGATCCAAATGAAAGTCAAACACATTCACACAAAGCTTTTTGAATCAAATGAAAGTCAAATGCATTCTTTAAAGCTAATTAAATCGAATGAAAGTCAAACACATTCAAACAAAGCTTTTTGAATCAAATGAAATTTAAATGAATTCTTCAAAGCTAATTGAAACAAATAAAAGTCAAACACATTCAAACAAAGCTTTTTGAACCAAATTAAAGTCAAATGTATTCTTGAAAGCTAATTGAATAGAACGAAAGTCAAACAGATTCAAACAAAGCTTTTTGAATCAAATGAAATTTAAATGCATTTTTCAAAGCTAATTGAATCAAATGAAAGTCAAACACATTCAAACAAAGCTTTTTGAACCAAATGAAAGTCAAATGCATTCTTCAAAGTTAATTGAATAAAATGAAAGTCAAACACATTCAAACAAAAACTTTTCGATTCAAATGAAAGTCAAATGCATTCTTAAAAGTTAATTGAATAAAATGAAAGTCAAACTCATTCAAACAAATCTTTTTGAATCAAATGAAAGTCACATGCATTCTTCAAAGCTAATTGATCCAAATGAAAGTCAAACACATCCAAACAAAGCTTTTTGAATCAAATGAAATTTAAATGCATTCTACAAAGCTAATCGAAACAAATGAAAGTCATACACATTCAAACAAAACTTTTCGAATCAAATGAAAGTCACACTCATTCAAACAAAACTTTTCGAATCAAATGAAAGTCAGATGCATTCTTAAAACTAATTAAATAGAATGAAAGTCAAACAAATTAAACAAAGCTTTTTAAATCAAATGAAAGTCAAATGCATTCTTCAAAGCTAATTTATCCAAATGAAAGTCAAACACATTCAAACAAAGCTTTTTGAATCAAATGATAGTCAAATGCATTCTTCAAAGGTAATTGAATCAAATGAAAGTCAAACACATTCAAACGAAACTTTTCGAATCAAATGAAAGTCAAATGCATTCTTAAAAGCTAATTGAATCGAATGACAGTCAAACACATTCCAACAAAGCTTTTTGAATCAAATGAAAGTCAAATGCATTCTTCAAAGCTAATTGATCCAAATGAAAGTCAAACACATTCACACAAAGCTTTTTGAATCAAATGAAAGTCAAATGCATTCTATAAAGCTAATTAAATCGAATGAAAGTCAAACACATTCAAACAAAGCTTTTTGAATCAAATGAAATTCAAATGAATTCTTCAAAGCTAATTGAAACAAATGAAAGTCAAACACATTCAAACAAAGCTTTTTGAACCAAATTAAAGTCAAATGTATTCTTGAAAGCTAATTGAATAGAACGAAAGTCAAACACATTCAAACAAAGCTTTTTGAATCAAATGAAATTTAAAAGCATTTTTCAAAGCTAATTGAATCAAATGAAAGTCAAACACATTCAAACAAAGCTTTTTGAACCAAATGAAAGTCAAATGCATTTTTCAAAGGTAATTGAGTCAAATGAAAGTCAAACACATTCAAACAAAACTTTTCGAATCAAATGAAAGTCAAATGCATTCTTAAAAGTTAATTGAATAAAATGAAAATCAAACACATTCAAACAAATCTTTTTGAATCAAATGAAAGTCACAGGCATTCTTCAAAGCTAATTGATCCAAATGAAAGTCAAACACATCCAAACAAAGCTTTTTGAATCAAATGAAATTTAAATGCATTCTACAAAGCTAATCGAAATAAATGAAAGTCATACACATTCAAACAAAACTTTTCGAATCAAATCAAAGTCAGATGCATTCTTAAAAGCTAATTAAATAGAATGAAAGTCAAACAAATTAAACAAAGCTTTTTAAATCAAATTAAAGTCAAATGCATTCTTCAAACCTAATTGATCCAAATAAAAGTCAAACACATTCAAACAAAGCTTTTTGAATCAAATGAAAGTCAAATGCATTCTTCAAAGCTAATTGATCCAAATGAAAGTCAAACACATTCACACAAAGCTTTTTGAATCAAATGAAAGTCAAATGCATTCTTTAAAGCTAATTAAATCGAATGAAAGTCAAACACATTCAAACAAAGCTTTTTGAATCAAATGAAATTTAAATGCATTTTTCAAAGCTAATTGAATCAAATGAAAGTCAAACACATTCAAACAAAGCTTTTTGAACCAAATGAAAGTCAAATGCATTCTTCAAAGTTAATTGAATAAAATGAAAGTCAAACACATTCAAACAAAACTTTTCGATTCAAATGAAAGTCAAATGCATTCTTAAAAGTTAATTGAATAAAATGAAAGTCAAACTCATTCAAACAAATCTTTTTGAATCAAATGAAAGTCACATGCATTCTTCAAAGCTAATTGATCCAAATGAAAGTCAAACACATCCAAACAAAGCTTTTTGAATCAAATGAAATTTAAATGCATTCTACAAAGCTAATCGAAACAAATGAAAGTCATACACATTCAAACAAAACTTTTCTAATCAAATGAAAGTCAGATGCATTCTTAAAAGCTAATTAAATAGAATGAAAGTCAAACAAATTAAACAAAGCTTTTTAAATCAAATGAAAGTCAAATGCATTCTTCAAAGCTAATTGATCCAAATGAAAGTCAAACACATTCATACAAAGCTTTTTGAATCAAATGAAATTCAAATGAATTCTTCAAAGCTAATTGAAACAAATGAAAGTCAAACACATTCAAACAAAGCTTTTTGAACCAAATTAAAGTCAAATGTATTCTTGAAAGCTAATTGAATAGAACGAAAGTCAAACACATTCAAACAAAGCTTTTTTGAATCAAATGAAATTTAAAAGCATTTTTCAAAGCTAATTGAATCAAATGAAAGTCAAACACATTCAAACAAAGCTTTTTGAACCAAATGAAAGTCAAATGCATTTTTTCAAAGGTAATTGAGTCAAATGAAAGTCAAACACATTCAAACAAAACTTTTCGAATCAAATGAAAGTCAAATGCATTCTTAAAAGTTAATTGAATAAAATGAAAATCAAAACACATTCAAACAAATCTTTTTGAATCAAATGAAAGTCACAGGCATTCTTCAAAGCTAATTGATCCAAATGAAAGTCAAACACATCCAAACAAAGCTTTTTGAATCAAATGAAATTTAAATGCATTCTACAAAGCTAATCGAAATAAATGAAAGTCATACACATTCAAACAAAACTTTTCGAATCAAATCAAAGTCAGATGCATTCTTAAAAGCTAATTAAATAGAATGAAAGTCAAACAAATTAAACAAAGCTTTTTAAATCAAATTAAAGTCAAATGCATTCTTCAAACCTAATTGATCCAAATAAAAGTCAAACACATTCAAACAAAGCTTTTTGAATCAAATGAAAGTCAAATGCATTCTTCAAAGCTAATTGATCCAAATGAAAGTCAAACACATTCACACAAAACTTTTGAATCAAATGAAAGTCAAATGCATTCTTTAAAGCTAATTAATCGAATGAAAGTCAAACACATTCAAACAAAGCTTTTTGAATCAAATGAAATTTAAATGAATTCTTCAAAGCTAATTGAAACAAATAAAAGTCAAACACATTCAAACAAAGCTTTTTTGAACCAAATTAAAGTCAAATGTATTCTTGAAAGCTAATTGAATAGAACGAAAGTCAAACACATTCAAACAAAGCTTTTTGAATCAAATGAAATTTAAATGCATTTTTCAAAGCTAATTGAATCAAATGAAAGTCAAACACATTCAAACAAAGCTTTTTGAACCAAATGAAAGTCAAATGCATTCTTCAAGGTAATTGAATCAAATGAAAGTCAAACACATTCAAACAAAACTTTTCGATTCAAATGAAAGTCAAATGCATTCTTAAAAGTTAATTGAATAAAATGAAAGTCAAACACATTCAAACAAATCTTTTTGAATCAAATGAAAGTCACATGCATTCTTCAAAGCTAATTGATCCAAATGAAAGTCAAACACATCCAAACAAAGCTTTTTGAATCAAATGAAATTTAAATGCATTCTACAAAGCTAATCGAAACAAATGAAAGTCATACACATTCAAACAAAACTTTTCGAATCAAATGAAAGTCATACACATTTAAACAAAACTTTTCGAATCAAATGAAAGTCAGATGCATTCTTAAAAGCTAATTAAATAGAATGAAAGTCAAACAAATTAAACAAAGCTTTTTAAATCAAATGAAAGTCAAATGCATTCTTCAAAGCTAATTTATCCAAATGAAAGTCAAACACATTCAAACAAAGCTTTTTGAATCAAATGAAAGTCAAATGCATTCTTCAAAGCTAATTGATCCAAATGAAAGTCAAACACATTCACACAAAGCTTTTAGAATCAAATGAAAGTCAAATGCATTCTTTAAAGCTAATTAAATCGAATGAAAGTCAAACACATTCAAACAAAGCTTTTTGAATCAAATGAAAGTCAAATGCATTCTTTAAAGCTAATTAAATCGAATGAAAGTCAAACACATTCAAACAAAGCTTTTTGAATCAAATGAAAGTCAAATGCATTCTTCAAAGCTAATTGATCCAAATGAAAGTCAAACACATTCACACAAAGCTTTTTGAATCAAATGAAAGTCATTGCATTCTTTAAAGCTAATTAAATCGAACGAAAGTCAAACACATTCAAACAAAGCTTTTTGAATCAAATGAAGTTCAAATGCATTCTTCAAAGCTAATTGAATTGAATTAAAGTCCAACACATTCAAACAAAGCTTTTTGAATCAAATGAAAGTGAAATGCATTCTTCAAAGCTAATTGACCCAAATGAAAGTCAAACACATTCACACAAAGCTTTTGACCAAGATGGTCAAGGGTCAACTATCCATGGTCAAGATGAGGAGGTTCAACACGGTGCTATTGAGCAAGGTGCTAAGGGATTATTCTTGTCTAAATCATTCTTCAATCCTATGCACGGTTTTAGTCCAAAGAGTTTAACAAATGGTTACACTTCCCTTAGTGTAATTAATCTTGTTGAAGGTATCTAGTACATGAGCCGTTTTTCCAAGCTTGAAGCCACGCATGATTTATGCATTTGGGAGTTACATTGGACTGATTTTGACTGCGTGATTCAAGGCTTGTGTTGGGCGTGAATTAAGGCATTAGTTGGCTGATTATTCTACCTCTTTACTTGGGGTTTACATGTGCTTAATTAGAGAGTTGTTGCTAGAATAAAGGAGCTTGAATCAAGGGTTTAAATGGGAGGTTACAAGCGTGACTCAAGGGGGTTGTTTGCACGTTTTTGGACGTTGAAAATGCTGTTTGAAGACCTCATAATTGCTGAACGTTTTCTCCTTAATTTAAGCATAGTTTTAAGCTTAGTTGATTAGTTTTACTTTGTTGTTATGAGGGGTTAATTGGACAGTCATATGAGCCTTTTAATCACCTTATAATTAGCATTTTATCTTGTTTTTTTATTTGGCAAGTGATGGATGATCATTAAAATTGTAGAAGGGAATCCTATGTTCCTTTATGTAACTTATACACTACTATAAATAGTGTACTATGCATGAATGAAAAGGCATCCAGAATTTGCTTAAACACTTGTGTTTTGTTGATTAAACGTGACTTAGCAATTAGTCATTTTTTAAGGTCAAGTTTGATAACTCAAATTTGAAGAGTGCTAGTTTTTGGTAGAGTGTTCCCAAACCTAGGAACTTGCGTAGTGAACGAGTGGGTTGAGTGTTCCCCATTCCTAACTACACCAAGCAAAGGGTGAGTGTTCCCCTTTGTTATATCCGAGACTAGGGTTGAGTGTTCCCCTATTCTCCCCTTCACTAATCACGATTTCACTAAGACCCCTTAAAACGTACCTTTGTAACAAGGTTCTCATCTTGCTTACACATCATTTGGCGCGTCAGGTAGGGGGTGTTTTCCTAAACATTTCCTAAGGGGTCGTATACCTACACACCATGGGAGAGAATCAAGACTTGAGGACAGCCTTGGAAGCTCTTAATCGATCCATTGCTAGTCAAGAAAGGTTGGCCGAAACCAATGCCAATCTACAAGGGAACCTTGCTGCCTTGATGGCAAGGCTCATGAACGAGCAAGATAGGAGAGATCAAGATGAAGACCCTCCACCTAGGAGGGAAGATAGGAGTCTCAAAGTGGACGTCCCTTCTTTTGATGGGACACTTGATCCAGAGAAGTACTTGGAATGGGAAGAAATCCTTGGAAAGGTACTTTGAATACAAGGACATTCATGAGGATGTTCAACGTTTTAAGATTGCCAAAGTCAAGTTGAAGGGCTATGGTGATAGTTGGCTACAAGGAGAGCAGAGGGGACGTACCCTTAGGGGGAAAGCTCCTATCTCTACTTGGGGCAAACTCAAGAAACGGATGAAAGACCGTTTCATCCCCCACAATTACAAGCAGAGTCAATATGTGAAGTGGAGTACCTTGCAACAAAATGGGGACTCTGTGGAGGATTACATAAAAGAGTTTGATAGACTTGCTATTGTGTGTGAAGTAACCGAAAATGAAGAGCTCAAAATGGGGCGTTTCATATCTGGTTTGGACCAAGAATTACAAGACAAACTTGAAGGTTATACTAACCTCACGTTTGCTGAAGCTTGCAAGTTGGTGATTAAGTTCGATGCTAAGAGGAAGAAGAAGAAGCCTACTACCATTCCTCAATTGGCACGAAAACCTTCTTTTCCTACGAAGGAAGGTTCTTCCTTTAACAAACCAAGTAATCCACCAAAAAAGGACACAAAGGACGTGAAGCTAGGTGACATTGTGTGTTACAAATGTGGAGGACGAGGTCATTACAAGAAGGATTGTCCTAATACTAGGGCGTTAACCATACAAGAGGTTAAGCTCATGGCCACTCAAAACATCAACTGGGATGAGTTTGAGGAGGGGGAAGAAGAAGTTGAAGATGATTGTGATGATTGCATTGCCGAGCCAGAGGAGAAGACTAGCCTCGTGATTAGGAGGGCCTTACAAGCACGTGTGGAAGAGGATGCTGCCCCCCAACAACAACACATTTTCATCACCCGTTGTAAAATTGGTGACGAGGTATGTGATTTGATTATTGATGGAGGAAGTGAGGCTAATACCGTGTCTAAGACCCTAGTATCTAAACTTGGTCTTACGACTACTAATCATCCACAACCTTACAAATTAAGTTGGTTAGATTCTAATGCTAGCACTGGGGTTAGGAAGCAATGCATGGTTTCTTTTTGTATTGGTTCGTATTGTGATTCTATATTATGTGATGTTGTGTCTATGGATGCTTGTCATATTCTACTTGGTAGGCCTTGGCAAACTGATAAAAGATCTATACATGATGGGTATCACAACACGTATACCATAGTCCATGAAGGGAGAAAGAAAAAACTACACCCTTTACCACCCCCACGGTTTTCACCATCACAAACACCCCAAAAAGAAGTATCCTTGTTGTCTCTTAAAGAGTTTGAAAGGGAGTTAGATGGTGAGGGAGAGTTGTTCATACTATACTCCAAAGAAACCCACGAAAATTTTGTTGCTCAAAATCCTAAGTTAGCCCAATTGATTAAGGATTTTGAGGACGTTTTTCCGAATGAATTACCTAAAGAACTACCACCCATACGTGGAATTGAGCATCAAATCGATCTCATTCCCGGAGCACCTTTGCCAAATAAGCCAGCCTATAGGTGTAACCCTTTAGAAACTAAGGAATTACAACGTCAAATTGAAGAGCTAATGGGGATGGGTTATGTGCGTGAGTCCATGAGTCCATGTGCCGTTCCTGCTTTGTTGGTCCCTAAGAAAGATGGTACTTGGAGAATGTGTATTGATAGTAGAGCCGTTAATAACATTACTATCAAGTACAGGTTTCCAATTCCAAGGCTTGATGACATGCTTGATGAGTTAAGTGGTTCCAAGGTCTTCTCAAAGGTAGACTTGAGAAGTGGGTATCATCAAATTCGCATGAGAGAAGGGGATGAATGGAAAACCGCGTTCAAGACAAAGCATGGGTTGTATGAGTGGCTCGTCATGCCATTTGGCCTTACAAATGCCCCTAGCACGTTCATGAGATTAATGAATGAGGTGCTAAGGCCATTTCTTGGCAAGTTCGTGGTAGTATACTTGGATGACATTCTCATTTATTCACGTGATGAAGAATCTCATTTTGATCATCTTTTCCAAGTATTTTCTGTTTTGAGGCAAGAAAAATTGTATGGGAAACTAGAAAAATGTGATTTTTTATTGTATGAAGTCATGTTTCTTGGTTACATAGTTTCAGGTGATGGCGTGAAGGTGGATCCTAGCAAAATTGAAGCAATTCAATCATGGCCTAGTCCAAGGACACTCACGGAAGTTCGTTCATTTCATGGACTTGCCTCCTTCTATAGAAGATTCATCAAAAACTTTAGCACACTCATGTCTCCCATCACCGAGTGTACTAAGAAAGGCGTGTTTGAATGGACACCCCAAGCTCAAAGGGCGTTTGAAGAAGTCAAGAAGAAGATGTGCAACACACCCATCTTAGCACTTCCGGATTTTTCCAAACCATTTGAGGTTGAATGTGACGCAAGTGGAAAGGGTATTGGTGCCGTATTGATTCAAGGTGGGCGTCCCATTGCTTACTTTAGTGAGAAGATGAGTCAAGGCAAGTTGAATTACTCCACCTATGATAAAGAGTTCTATGCTATGGTAAGAGCTCTAGATCATTGGTCACATTACTTGAGGCCACAACCTTTCATATTGCATTCCGATCATGAATCCTTGAGGTTCATACATGGCCAAAAGAAGCTGAGTGCAAGACATGCAAAGTGGGTCGAATTCTTGCAAACATTTAACTTTTCCTCTAAATACAAGAGTGGGAAAGCTAATGTGGTTGCGGATGCCTTATCTCGAAGGCATAATTTGCTTGGAATGGTTGAAGCAAAGGTACTTGGGTTCGATTTGATCAAAGAATACTATCAAGAAGATGATGAACTCAAAAGGATAATTGATAACTGTGTCCATGGAGTCTATGACCTGTTTTCCTTACATAATGGTTTTCTTTTTAAAGGAAATAGATTATGTATTCCAAAATGTCCCATTAGAAGTTTGTTGATACATGAAGCTCATGGGGGAGGGCTAGCTGGTCACGTTGGTATTCACAAGACAGTGGAGCTTCTCCAAGCTCACTTTTATTGGCCGAAAATGTTAGCCACGGTTCATCATGTGGTGAGTCGTTGTTCTACTTGTCAAAGAGCAAAGATGGTGTTTCATAAAGGTCTCTACAAGCCCTTACCAATTCCCGAGAGACCTTGGGAAGATGTTAGTATGGATTTTATTGTAGCTTTGCCAAGAACTCAAAGAGGCAAGGATTCAATAATGGTGGTGGTTTGATCGGTTTTCAAAAATGGCTCATTTCATTCCTTGCCATAAAACTGAAGATGCAGTAAAAGTGGCTAAGTTATACTTCGAAGAAGTGGTTCGTTTCCATGGGGTGCCACGCACCATTGTGTCGGATCGTGATACTAAGTTCCTAAGTCATTTTTGGAAGTCTATTTGGCGTTTGATGGGAACTAAGTTATTGTTTTCTACCTCACATCATCCACAAACCGATGGTCAAACGGAGGTGGTGAATAGGATACTTGGTTCGTTGCTTAGGGCTTTGGTAAGCAAAAGTACCAAAGATTGGGATAATAAGCTTGCTCATGCCGAGTTTGCTTATAATAGGACACCTAGTGCTACTACAAAGTACTCTCCTTTTGAAGTAGTATATGGCGTCAATCCTTATGTTCCCATTGATCTTATTGCTTTGCCAAAAGACAAGTTCGTTCATGGTGGGGCAAAGGAGCAAGCCGAGTTCATGCTAAAAGTCCATAAAGAAGTTCGGAGAAACATTGAAAAGGCAAATGAAATCTACAAGAAACAAGCCAACAAACGAGTTAGAAATGTGAAGTCTTTTGAAGTTGGGGACTTGGTGTGGATTTACATGAGGAAAGAACGTTTTCCTAGCAAAAGGAAGAACAAGCTTATGCCAAGAGCCGAGGGTCCGTTTGAGGTCGTGGAAAAGATCAATGACAATGCATACAAAATAGATTTGGGAGGCCAATATGGTGTCTCAAGTACATTCAACATTGGTGATCTTGCTCCTTACTTTGATGATGACGAATTGAGGGCAATTTCTTTTGAAGAAGGGGAAGATGACCAAGATGGTCAAGGGTCAACTATCCATGGTCAAGATGAGGAGGTTCAACACGGTGCTATTGAGCAAGGTGCTAAGGGATTATTCTTGTCTAAATCATTCTTCAATCCTATGCACGGTTTTAGTCCAAAGAGTTTAACAAATGGTTACACTTCCCTTAGTGTAATTAATCTTGTTGAAGGTATCTAGTACATGAGCCGTTTTTTCCAAGCTTGAAGCCACGCATGATTTATGCATTTGGGAGTTACATTGGACTGATTTTGACTGCGTGATTCAAGGCTTGTGTTGGGCGTGAATTAAGGCATTAGTTGGCTGATTATTCTACCTCTTTACTTGGGGTTTACATGTGCTTAATTAGAGAGTTGTTGCTAGAATAAAGGAGCTTGAATCAAGGGTTTTAAATGGGAGGTTACAAGCGTGACTCAAGGGGGTTGTTTGCACGTTTTTGGACGTTGAAAATGCTGTTTGAAGACCTCATAATTGCTGAACGTTTTCTCCTTAATTTAAGCATAGTTTTTAAGCTTAGTTGATTAGTTTTACTTTGTTGTTATGAGGGGTTAATTGGACAGTCATATGAGCCTTTTAATCACCTTATAATTAGCATTTTATCTTGTTTTTTATTTGGCAAGTGATGGATGATCATTAAAATTGTAGAAGGGAATCCTATGTTCCTTTATGTAACTTATACACTACTATAAATAGTGTACTATGCATGAATGAAAAGGCATCCAGAAATTTGCTTAAACACTTGTGTTTTGTTGATTAAACGTGACTTAGCAATTAGTCATTTTTAAGGTCCAAGTTTGATAACTCAAATTTGAAGAGTGCTAGTTTTGGTAGAGTGTTCCCAAACCTAGGAACTTGCGTAGTGAACGAGTGGGTTGAGTGTTCCCCATTCCTAACTAACTACACCAAGCAAAGGGTGAGTGTTCCCCTTTGTTATATCCGAGACTAGGGTTGAGTGTTCCCCTATTCTCCCCTTCACTAATCACGATTTCACTAAGACCCCTTAAAACGTACCTTTGTAACAAGGTTCTCATCTTGCTTACACATCAGCTTTTTGAATCAAATGAAAGTCAAATGCATTCTTTAATGCTAATTAAATCGAATGAAGGTCAAACACATTCAAACAAAGCTTTTTGAAATCAAATGAAATTCAAATGAATTCTTCAAAGCTAATTTAAACAAATGAAAGTCAAACACATTCAAACAAAGCTTTTTGAACCAAATTAAAGTCAAATGTATTCTTGAAATCTAATTGAATAGAACGAAAGTCAAACACATTCAAACAAAGCTTT
>NW_018742783.1:0-17604 GCF_001683475.1 Chenopodium quinoa
TTTGACTGTCATTTGATTCAAATAGCTTTGTTTGAATGTGTTTGAATTTCATTTAGATCAATTTTCTTTGTAGAATGCATTTCACTTTCATTTGATTTATATAGCTTTGTTTGAATGTGTTTGACTTTCATTTAATTAAAAAAGCTTTTTTTGAATGTGTTTGACTTTCATTTGATTCAATTAGCTTTGTAGAATGTATTTTACTTTTATCTGATTTAATTAGCTTTGTTTAATTTATTTGACTCTCCTTTGATTCAAATAGCTTTGTTTGAATGTGTTTGACTTTCATTTGATTCAATTAGCTTTGTAGAATGTATTTGACTTTCATTTGATTCAAATAGCTTTATTTGAATGTGTTTGACTTTCATTTGATTCAATTAGCTTTGTAGAATGTATTTGACTTTCATTTTCTTCAAATAGCTTTGTTTGAATGTGTTTGACTTTTATTTGATTCAATTAGCTTTGTAGAATGTATTTGACATTCATTTAATTAAAATAGCTTTGTTTGAATGTGTTTTGACTTTCATTTGATTCAATTAGCTTTGTTTGAATGTGTTTGACTTTCATTTGATTCAATTGCTTTGTAGAATGTATTTTGACTTTCATTTGATTCAAATAGCTTTGTTTAAATGTATTTGACTTTCATTTGATTCAATTAGCTTTCATTTGATTCAAATAGCTTTGTTTGAATGTGTTTGACTTTCATTTGATTCATTAAGCTTTGTAATGTATTTGACTTTCACTTGATTCGAAAGCTTTTTTGAATGTGTTTGACTTTCATTAAATTCAATTAGCTTTTTGAATGTGTTGGACTTTAATTTAGTTCTATTAGCTTTATAGAATGTATTTGACTTCATTTGATTCAATTAGCTTTGTTTGAATGTGTTTGACTTTTTTGATTCAATTAGCTTTGTAGAATGTATTTGACATTTATTTGATTTAATTAGCTTTGTTTGAATGTGTTTGATTTTCATTTGATTCAATTAGCTTTGTAGAATGTATTTGACTTTCATTTGAATTTAATAACTTTGTTTGACTGTGTTTGACTTTAATTGATTCAATTTGCTTTGTAGAATGTATTTGACTTTCATTTTCTTCAAATAGCTTTGTTTGAATGTGTTTGACTTTCATTTGATTCAATTAGCTTTGTTTGAATGTGTTTTTTATTTGATTCAATTAGCTTTGTAGAATGTTTTGACTTTCATTTGATTCAATTAGCTTTGTAGAATGTATTTGACTTTTATTTGATTTAATTAGCTTTGTTTGAATGTGTTTGATTTTCGTTTGATTCAATTAGCTTTGTAGAATGTATTTGACTTTCATTTGAATTTAATAACTTTGTTTTGTGTTTGACTTTCATTTGATTCAATTTGCTTTGTAGAATGTATTTGACTTTCATTTTCTTCAAATAGCTTTGTTTGAATGTGTTTGACTTTCATTTGATTCAATTAGCTTTGTTTGAATGTGTTTGACTTTCATTTGATTCAATTAGCTTTGTAGAATGTATTTGACTTTCATTTGATTCAGTAGAATGTATTTGACTTTCATTTGATTCAAATAGCTTTATTTGAATGTGTTTGACTTTCATTTGATTCAATTAGCTTTGTAGAATGTATTTGACTTTCATTTTTTCAAATAGCTTTGTTTGAATGTGTTTGACTTTCATTTGATTCAATTAGCTTTGTAGAATGTATTTGACATTCATTTAATTAAAATAGCTTTTTGAATGTGTTTGACTTTCATTTGATTCAATTAGCTTTGTTTGAATGTGTTTGACTTTCATTTGATTCAATTAGCTTTGTAGAATGTATTTGACTTTCATTTGATTCAAATAGCTTTGTTTAAATGTATTTGACTTTCATTTGATTCAATTATCTTAGAATGTATTTGACTTTCATTTGATTCAAATAGCTTTGTTTGAATGTGTTTGACTTTCATTTGATTCAATTAGCTTTGTAGAATGTATTTGACTTTCACTTGATTCGAAAGCTTTGTTTGAATGTGTTTGACTTTCATTAAATTCAATTAGATTGAATTACTTTAATTTGCTTTATAGAATGTATTTGACTTCAATTTGATTCAATTAGCTTTGTTTGAATGTGTTTGACTTTATATAATTCAATTAGCTTTGTAGAATGTATTTGACTTTTATTTGATTTAATTAGCTTTGTTTGAATGTGTTTGATTTTCATTTGATTCAATTAGCTTTGTAGAATGTATTTGACTTTCATTTGAATCAAATAACTTTGTTTAAAATGTGTTTGACTTTCATTTGATTCAATTAGCTTTGTTTGAATGTGTTTGACTTTCATTTGATTCAGCTTTGTAGAATGTATTTGACTTTCATTTGATTCAAATAGCTTTGTGGTTTGACTTTTAATTGATTCAATTAGCTTTGTAGAATGTGTTTGACTGTCATTTGATTCAAATAGCTTTGTTTGAATGTGTTTGAATTTCATTTAGATCAATTTGCTTTGTAGAATGCATTTCACTTTCATTTGATTTATATAGCTTTGTTTGAATGTGTTTGACTTTCATTTAAATTAAAAAGCTTTTTTTGAATGTGTTTGACTTTCATTTGATTTAAAAGGCTTTGTTTGAATGTGTTTGACTTTCATTTGATTCAATTAGCTTTGTAGAATGTATTTTACTTTTATCTGATTTAATTAGCTTGTTTTGAATTTATTTGACTCTCCTTTGATTCAAATAGCTTTGTTTGAATGTGTTTGACTTTCATTTGATTCAATTAGCTTTGTAGAATGTATTTGACTTTCATTTGATTCAAATAGCTTTATTTGAATGTGTTTGACTTTCATTTGATTCAATTAGCTTTGTAGAATGTTTCACTTTCATTTGATTTATATAGCTTTGTTTGAATGTGTTCTTTCATTTAAATTAAAAGCTTTGTTTGAATGTGTTTGACTTTCATTTGATTCAATTAGCTTTGTAGAATGTATTTTACTTTTTGATTTAATTAGCTTTGTTTGAATTTATTTGACTTTCCTTTGATTTAATAGCTTTGTTTGAATGTGTTTGACTTTCATTTGATTCAATTAGCTTTGTAGAATGTATTTGACTTTGCTTTGTTTGAATGTGTTTGACTTTCATTTGATTCAATTAGCTTTGTAGAATGTATTTGACATTCATTTAATTAAAATAGCTTTGTTTGAATGTGTTTGACTTTATTTGATTCAATTAGCTTTGTTTGAATGTGTTTGACTTTCATTTGATTCAATTAGCTTTGTAGAATGTATTTGACTTTCATTTGATTCAAATAGCTTTGTTTAAATGTTTTGATTTTCATTTGATTCAATTATCTAGGTAGAATGTATTTGACTTTCATTTGATTCAAATAGCTTTGTTTGAATGTGTTTGACTTTCATTTGATTCAATTAGCTTTGTAGAATGTATTTGACTTTCACTTGATTCGAAAGCTTTGTTTGAAAGTGTTTGACTTTCATTAAATTCAATTAGCTTATTTTGAATTTGTTGGACTTTATTTAATTCTATTAGCTTTATAGAATGTGACTTCATTTGATTCAATTAGCTTTGTTTGAATGTGTTTGACTTTCAATTAGCTTTGTAGAATGTATTTGACTTTTATTTGATTTAATTAGCTTTGTTTGAATGTGTTTGATTTCATTTGATTCAATTAGCTTTGTAGAATGTATTTGACTTTCATTTGAATTTAATAACTTTGTTTGACTGTGTTTGACTTTCATTTGTTTCAATTTGCTTTGTAGAATGTATTTGACTTTCATTTGCTTTGTTTGAATGTCATTTGATTCATTAGCTTTGTTTGAATGTGTTTGACTTTCATTTGATTCAATTAGCTTTGTAGAATGTATTTGACTTTCATTTGATTCAAATAGCTTTGTGGTTTGACTTTTAATTGATTCAATTAGCTTTGTAGAATGTGTTTGACTGTCATTTGATTCAAATAGCTTTGTTTGAATGTGTTTGAATTTCATTTAGATCAATTTGCTTTGTAGAATGCATTTACCTTTCATTTGATTTATATAGCTTTGTTTGAATGTGTTTGACTTTCATTTAAATTAAAAAGCTTTTTTGAATGTGTTTGACTTTCATTTGATTTAAAAGGCTTTGTTTGAATGTGTTTGACTTTCATTTGATTCAATTAGCTTTGTAGAATGTATTTTACTTTTATCTGATTTAATTAGCTTTGTTTGAATTTATTTGACTCTCCTTGATTCAAATAGCTTGTTTGAATGTGTTTGACTTTCATTTGATTCAATTAGCTTTGTAGAATGTATTTGACTTTTATTTGATTCTTTGTTGAATGTGTTTGATTTTCATTTGATTCAATTAGCTTTGTAGAATGTATTTGACTTTCATTTGACTTTGTTTGACTGTGTTTGACTTTTATTTGATTCAATTAGAATGTATTTGACTTTCATTTTCTTCAAATAGCTTTGTTTGAATGTGTTTGACTTTCATTTGATTCAATAGCTTTGTTTGAATGTGTTTGACTTTCATTTGATTCAATTAGCTTTGTAGAATGTATTTGACTTTCATTTGATTCAATTAGCTTTGTAGAATGTATTTGACTTTCATTTGATTCAAATAGCTTTATTTAATGTGTTTGACTTTCATTTGATTCAATTAGCTTTAGAATGTATTTGACTTTCATTTTCTTCAAATAGCTTTGTTTGAATGTGTTTGACTTTCATTTGATTCAATTAGCTTTGTAGAATGTATTTGACATTCATTTGCTTTGTTTGAATGTGTTTGACTTTCATTTGATTCAATTAGCTTTGTTTGAATGTGTTTGACTTTCATTTGATTCAATTAGCTTTGTAGAATGTATTTGACTTTCATTTGATTCAAATAGCTTTGTTTAAATGTATTTGACTTTCATTTGATTCAATTATCTAGGTAGAATGTATTTGACTTTCATTTGATTCAAATAGCTTTGTTTGAATGTGTTTGACTTTCATTTGATTCAATTAGCTTTTAGAATGTATTTGACTTTCACTTGATTCAAAGCTTTGTTTGAATGTTTTGACTTTCATTAAATTAATTGCTTTTTTGAATTTTTGGACTTTAATTTAATTCTATTAGCTTTATAGAATGTATTTGACTTCAATTTGATTCAATTAGCTTTGTTTGAATGTGTTTGACTTTTATATGATTTAATTAGCTTTGTAGAATGTATTTGACTTTTATTTGATTTAATTAGCTTTGTTTGAATGTGTTTGATTTTCATTTGATTCAATTAGCTTTGTAGAATGTATTTTCCTTTATTTGAATTAATAACTTTGTTTGACTGTGTTTGACTTTCATTTGTTTCAATTTGCTTTGTAGAATGTATTTGACTTTCATTTTCTTCAAATAGCTTTGTTTGAATGTGGTTGACTTTCATTTGATTCAATTAGCTTTTTTTGAATGTGTTTGACTTTCATTTGATTCAATTAGCTTTGTAGAATGTATTTGACTTTCATTTGATTCGAAAGCTTTGTTTGAATGTGTTTGACTTTCATTAAATTCAATTAGCTTTTTTGAATTCTTTAATTTAATTCTATTAGCTTTATAGAATGTATTTGACTTCATTTGATTCAATTAGCTTTGTTTGAATGTGTTTGACTTTTATTGATTTAATTAGCTTTGTAGAATGTATTTGACTTTTATTTGATTTAATTAGCTTTGTTTGAATGTGTTTGATTTTCATTTGATTCAATTAGCTTTGTAGAATGTATTTGACTTTCATTTGAATTTAATAACTTTGTTTGACTGTGTTTGACTTTCATTTGTTTCAATTTGCTTTGTAGAATGTATTTGACTTTCATTTTCTTCAAATAGCTTTGTTTGAATGTGGTTTGACTTTCATTTGATTCAATTAGCTTTGTTTGAATGTGTTTGACTTTCATTTGATTCAATTAGCTTTGTAGAATGTATTTGACTTTCATTTGATTCAAATAGCTTTGTGGTTTGACTTTAATTGATTCAATTAGCTTTGTAGAATGTTTTGACTGTCATTTGATTCAAATAGCTTTGTTTGAATGTGTTTGAATTTCATTTAGATCAATTTGCTTTGTAGAATGCATTTCACTTTCATTTGATTTATATAGCTTTGTTTGAATGTGTTTGACTTTCATTTAAATTAAAAAGCTTTTTTTGAATGTGTTTGACTTTCATTTGATTTAAAAGGCTTTGTTTGAATGTGTTTGACTTTCATTTGATTCAATTAGCTTTGTAGAATGTATTTTACTTTTATCTGATTTAATTAGCTTTGTTTGAATTTATTTGACTCTCCTTTGATTCAAATAGCTTTGTTTGAATGTGTTTGACTTTCTTTGATTCAATTAGCTTTGTAGAATGTATTTGACTTTCATTTGATTCAAGCTTTATTTGAATGTGTTTGACTTTCATTTGATTCAATTAGCTTTGTAGAATGCATTTCACTTTCATTTGATTCTTTGTTTGAATGTGTTTGACTTTCATTTGCTTTGTTTGAATGTGTTTGACTTTCATTTGATTCAATTAGCTTTGTAGAATGTATTTTACTTTGATTTAATTAGCTTTGTTTGAATTTATTTGACTTTTTTGATTCAAATAGCTTTGTTTGAATGTGTTTGACTTTCATTTGATTCAATTAGCTTTGTAGAATGTTTGACAAAATAGCTTTGTTTGAATGTGTTTGACTTTCATTTGATTCAATTAGCTTTGTAGAATGTATTTGACATTCATTTAATTAAAATAGCTTTGTTTGAATGTGTTTGACTTTCTTTGTTGAATGTGTTTGACTTTCATTTGATTCAATTAGCTTTGTAGAATGTATTTGACTTTCATTTGATTCAAATAGCTTTGTTTAAATGTATTTGACTTTCATTTGATTCAATTATCTTAGAATGTATTTGACTTTCATTTGATTCAATAGCTTAATGTGTTTGACTTTCATTTGATTCAATTAGCTTTGTAGAATGTATTTGACTTTCATTGATTCGAAAGCTTTGTTTGAATGTGTTTGACTTTCATTAAATTCAATTAGCTTATTTTGAATACTTTGAATGTATTTGACTTCAATTTGATTCAATTAGCTTTGTTTGAATGTGTTTGACTTTCAATTAGCTTTGTAGAATGTATTGACTTTTATTTGATTTAATTAGCTTTGTTTGAATGTGTTTGATTTTCATTTGATTCAATTAGCTTTGTAGAATGTATTTGACTTTCATTTGAATTTAATAACTTTGTTTGACTGTGTTTGACTTTCATTTGTTTCAATTCTTTGTAGAATGTATTTGACTTTCATTTTCTTCAAATAGCTTTGTTTGAATGTGTTGACTTTCATTTGATTCAATTAGCTTTGTTTGAATGTGTTTGACTTTCATTTGATTCAATTAGCTTTGTAGAATGTATTTGACTTTCATTTGATTCAAATAGCTTTGTGGTTTGACTTTTAATTGATTCAATTAGCTTTGTAGAATGTGTTGACTGTCATTTGATTCAAATAGCTTTGTTTGAATGTGTTTGAATTTCATTTAGATCAATTTGCTTTGTAGAATGCATTTCACTTTCATTTGATTTATATAGCTTGTTTGAATGTTTTGACTTTCATTTAAATTAAAAAGCTTTTTTGAATGTGTTTGACTTTCATTTGATTTAAAAGCTTTGTTTGAATGTGTTTGACTTTCATTTGATTCAATTAGCTTTGTAGAATGTATTTTACTTTTATCTGATTTAATTAGCTTTGTTTGAATTTATTTGACTCTCCTTTGATTCAAATAGCTTTGTTTGAATGTGTTTGACTTTCATTTGATTCAATTAGCTTTGTAGAATGTATTTGACTTTCATTTGATTCAATTAGCTTTGTAGAATGTGTTTGACTTTCATTTGATTCAATTAGCTTTGTAGAATGTATTTTACTTTTATTTGATTCAAAATCTTTGTTTGAATGTGTTTGACTTTCATTTAATTCAAATAGCTTTTTTGAATGTTTTTACTTTCATTTGATTCAATTAGCTTTGTAGAATGTATTTCACTTTCATTTGAGTCAAATAACTTTGTTTGACTGTGTTTGACTTTCATTTGTTTCAATTTGCTTTGTAGAATGTATTTGACTTTCATTTTCTTCAAATAGCTTTGTTTGAATGTGTTTGACTTTCATTTGATTCAATTAGCTTTGTAGAATGTATTTGACTTCATTGCTTTCTTTCATTTGATTCAATTATCTTTGTAGAATGACTTTCATTTGATTCAATTAGCTTTGTTTGAATGTGTTTGACTTTCATTTGATTCAATTAGCTTTGTAGAATGTATTTGACTTTCATTTGATTCAATTAGCTTTGTAGAATGTATTTGACTTTCATTTGATTCAAATAGCTTTATTTGAATGTTTTGACTTTCATTTGATTCAATTAGCTTTGTAGAATGTATTGACTTTCATTTTTCAAATAGCTTTGTTTGAATGTGTTTTGACTTTCATTTGATTCAATTAGCTTTGTAGAATGTATTTGACATTCATTTAATTAAATAGCTTTTTGAATGTGTTTGACTTTCATTTGATTCAATTAGCTTTGTTTGAATGTGTTTGACTTTCATTTGATTCAATTAGCTTTGTAGAATGTATTTGACTTTCATTTGATTCAAATAGCTTTGTTTAAATGTATTTGACTTTCATTTGATTCAATTATCTAGGTAGAATGTATTGACTTTCATTTGATTCAAATAGCTTTGTTTGAATGTGTTTGACTTTCATTTGATTCAATTAGCTTTGTAGAATGTATTTGACTTTCACTTGATTCGAAAGCTTTGTTTGAATGTGTTTGACTTTCATTAAATTCAATTAGCTTATTTTGAATCTTTAATTGAATGTATTTGACTTCAATTTGATTCAATTAGCTTTGTTTGAATGTGTTTGACTTTGATTCAATTAGCTTTGTAGAATGTATTTGACTTTTATTTGATTTAATTAGCTTTGTTTGAATGTGTTTGATTTCATTTGATTCAATTAGCTTTGTAGAATGTATTTGACTTTCATTTGATTTAATAACTTTGTTTGACTGTGTTTGACTTTCATTTGTTTCAATTTGCTTTGTAGAATGTATTTGACTTTCATTTTCTTCAAATAGCTTTGTTTGAATGTGGTTGACTTTCATTTGATTCAATTAGCTTTGTTTGAATGTGTTTGACTTTCATTTGATTCAATTAGCTTTGTAGAATGTATTTGACTTTCATTTGATTCAAATAGCTTTGTGGTTTTGACTTTTAATTGATTCAATTAGCTTTGTAGAATGTGTTGACTGTCATTTGATTCAATAGCTTTGTTTGAATGTGTTTGAATTTCATTTAGATCAATTTGCTTTGTAGAATGCATTTCACTTTCATTTGATTTATATAGCTTTGTTTGAATGTGTTTGACTTTCATTTTTAAAAAGCTTTTTTTGAATGTGTTTGACTTTCATTTGATTTAAAAGGCTTTGTTTGAATGTGTTTGACTTTCATTTGATTCAATTAGCTTTGTAGAATGTATTTTACTTTTATTGATTTAATTAGCTTTGTTTGAATTTATTTGACTCTCCTTTGATTCAAATAGCTTTGTTTGAATGTGTTTGACTTTCATTTGATTCAATTAGCTTTGTAGAATGTATTGACTTTCATTTGATTCAATTAGCTTTGTAGAATGTGTTTGACTTTCATTTGATTCAATTAGCTTTGTAGAATGTATTTTACTTTTATTTGATTCAAAATCTTTGTTTGAATGTGTTTGACTTTCATTTGCTTGTTTGAATGTTTTTTACTTTCATTTGATTCAATTAGCTTTGTAGAATGTATTTGACTTTCATTTGAGTCAAATAATTTGTTTGACTGTGTTTGACTTTCATTTGTTTCAATTTGCTTTGTAAATGTATTTGACTTTCATTTTCTTCAAATAGCTTTGTTTGAATGTGTTTGACTTTCATTTGATTCAATTAGCTTTGTAGAATGTATTTGACATTCATTTAATTAAAATAGCTTTGTTTGAATGTGTTTGACTTTCATTTGATTCAATTAGCTTTGTTTGAATGTGTTTGACTTTCATTTGATTCAATTAGCTTTGTAGAATATTTTACTTTATTTGATTTAATTAGCTTTGTTTGAATTATTTGACTCTCATTTGATTCAAATAGCTTGTTTGATTGTTTTTACTTTCATTTCATTCAATTAGCTTTGTAGAATGTATTTGACTTTCATTTGATTCAAATAGCTTTATTTGAATGTGTTTGATTCATTTGATTCAATTAGCTTTGTAGAATGTATTTGACTTTCATTTAATGAAATCTTTGTTTGAATGTGTTTGACTTTCCTTTTATTCAATTAGCTTTGTTTGAATGTGTTTTACTTTCATTTGATTCAATTCGCTTTGTTGAATGTATTTGACTTTTAGTTAATACAATTAGCTTTGTTTGAATGTGTTTCACTTTCATTTGATTCAATTAGCTTTGTAGAATGTTTCACTTTCATTTTATTCAAATAAATTTGTTTGAATGTGTTTGACTTTCATTTGATACAATTAGCTTTGATATTTGACTTCATTTGATTCAAATAGCTTTGTTTAAATGTATTTGACTTTCATTTGATTCAATTAGCTTAGTAGAATGTATTTGACTTTCATTTGATTCAAATAGCTTTGTTTGAATGTGTTTGACTTTCATTGCTTTGTTTGAATGTGTTTGACTTTCATTTGATTCAATTAGCTTTGTAGAATGTGTTTGATTTAATTAGCTTGTTTGAATTTATTTGACTTTCTTTGATTCAAATAGCTTTGTTTGAATTTGTTTGACTTTCATTTGATTCAATTTTTGTAGAATGTATTTGACTTTGATTAAAATAGCTTTATTTGAATGTGTTTGACTTTCATTTGATTCAATTAGCTTTGTAGAATGTATTTACTTTTATTTGATTCAAAATCTTTGTTTGAATGTGTTTGACTTTCATTTAATTCAAATAGCTTTGTTTGAATGTTTTTTACTTTCATTTGATTCAATTAGCTTTGTAGAATGTATTTGACTTTCATTTGAGTCAAATAACTTTGTTTGACTGTGTTTGACTTTCATTTGTTTCTATTTGCTTTGTAGAATGTATTTGACTTTCATTTTCTTCAAATAGCTTTGTTTGAATGTGTTTGACTTTCATTTGATTCAATTAGCTTTGTAGAATGTATTTGACATTCATTTAATTAAAATAGCTTTGTTTGAATGTGTTTGACTTTCATTTGATTCAATTAGCTTTGTTTGAATGTGTTTGACTTTCATTTGATTCAATTAGCTTTGTAGAATGTATTTCACTTTTATTTGATTTAATTAGCTTTGTTTGAATTTATTTGACTCATTTGATTCAAAAGCTTTGTTTGAATGTGTTTTACTTTCATTGATTCAATTAGCTTTGTAGAATGTAATTGACTTTCATTTAATTCAAATAGCTTTTTTTGAATGTGTTTGATTTCATTTGATTCAATTAGCTTTGTAGAATGTATTTGACTTTCATTTGAAATCTTTGTTTGAATGTGTTTGACTTTCATTTTATTCAATTAGCTTTGTTTGAATGTGTTTTACTTTCATTTGATTCAATTCGCTTTGTTGAATGTATTTGACTTTCAGTTAATACAATTAGCTTTGTTTGAATGTGTTTCACTTTCATTTGATTCAATTAGCTTCGTAGAATGCATTTCACTTTCATTTTATTCAAATAGCTTTGTTTGAATGTTTCACTTTCATTTGATACAATTAGCTTTGTAGAACGTATTTGACTTCATTTGATTCAAATAGATTTGTTTAAATGTATTTGACTTTCATTTGATTCAATTAGCTTTGTAGAATGTATTTGACTTTCATTTGATTCAAATAGCTTTGTTTGAATGTGTTTGACTTTCATTTGATTCAATTAGCTTTGTAGAATGTATTTGACTTTCATTTGATTTAAATAGCTTTGTTTGAATGTGTTTGACTTTCAATTGATTCAATTAGCTTTGTAGAATGTATTTTACTGTTATTTGATTCAAATAGCTTTGTTTGAATGTGAATTTCATTTAATTCAATTTTTTGTAGATTGCATTTCACTTTCATTTGATTCAAATAGCTTTTTGAATGTGTTTGACTTTCATTATTTTTGTAGAATGCATTTCACTTTCATTTGATTTATATAGCTTTGTTTTGTTGTTTCGGGTTTTCTGATGTCCTGCGGGAGAGTTACAATTCCGAGACTGGAACCGGACGCCTGTACCTGCAAAATAACGGAGACTCCTGAGAGCTCCGCCTCCAACGGTCAAGTTAGTACCTGATTAAGGAGTAATTAATACAGAAATTAAAGTAATAAGGTCTCTCTAGGTGAGAGTATTTAATGTAGGTAATCTGCTTTGCTAGCGAGATCAGCCGGTTATTAGTGTGTTCCGTAATGTATTCGGTCCCCGATTAATGAGGATTAATCGAGTATTTATAGCCTTGGGAAGCGTGCAACTCTCTAGGTTTAAGGTAAACCTAGGGCCGATCGGGCTTCTAGACTGAAATGGGCCTTGATGGCCGGTTGTCCCATTTGGCATGGGTGGACACGTGGCGTGTCTTAAGTGGTCCGTGGAGGACGCGTGGCGGAACCTGGTTGGTCCACTTGTCAAACGGTGCTTGGTGGATAAAAATCCCCTAATCATTTGCCCCTCACAGGTGGCACGCGACTGGTCACGTGTCGCCTGTGACAGGCGTCGCACGGTGACAGGCGACGGCCCGTTACAGGTGTCACCTTGCAGACGGCCGGGAGATTCTCCCGCCCAAATTTGAATTCGGAAGCGACCCTTCGCCTTCTCATTTTGCCTATAAAAGGAAGTGCTGACTTCGGTCATTTTCACATTTGAGAATTTTTTGCGAGAACATTCGGACCCCTGAACTTGCTCTGACATTTTCGGACTTTTTTGCCTACCGCCTGTTCTGACAAGCCGACTGACCCGAACTTCAGGACTTCATCAACTGTCATCCGTTCAGGTAACTCAGTTCTCTTACTCTTAATTTTCTTTTTATTTTTTGAAATGGCACCATGGAAGCACACGACACGCCCTAAGTTAGTGATCAGCCGGTCACCGGGGACGGCTGAATCTAGGACTAGGAGTGCCGCCTGCCCTTTTCTGGACCCATCTTTGCCCTTTATACAAAGTCCGACTGAATCTGTGTCTATGCAGAACGTGATGGCCAGAACAAAAAAGACTGCTAGAATATCAAACTCAGACGGCTCCTCCCAAAGGGTACTCCTTAGCGAAACATCTGACCAGGCGCCAGATGTGGAACGAGGCGACTGTCAAGCTGACAGTTCTGAGAGAGGGACCAAGGTGTTCCCTTCTCATCTAACCGTGGACATGTCTAATTTACCTTCTGCTCCTTCTAAGGGAGAGGAGGCGGGCCCCTCTAGGAGAGGGGAGGAGTCGTCCTCTTCGGACTCGTCAGGGGACGAGTCCGATTCCAGCTCTTCTGACCATAGTTCTTCTGACTCAGAAGAAAAACATAACCGCCTACAAGAGGCGAGAAGTTCCCATGCAGTGGAGAAGGGGGATAATTGGGCAGAGCCGTCCGCCTCTTACAGAGAGGAAAACACCCCCTACTACTGCAGGGTGCCCCGGGGCCGGATCGCAACCATGCGAGACAACGTGGCGAGCTTTATTGCTAACCACAAAATGGGCCCGGAGTATTTACTGTTTGTGCCGGATCCAGAAGATACTGTCGTCTGGCCGGCTGGTACCAGCTATGGTGACGGCTGTTTTGGCTGCTATGTGGCGGCCATCAAAGCTGGTCTGCGCTTCCCATTACATCCGGCTGTTCAGCGGATTTTAGATGGGTATGATCTGGGGTTATGGCAGTTAGCCCCCAACTCTTGGGTAAACGTACTCGGCTATGTGGCCGGGTGCGAACTGAACGGGGTGGAGCCAAGTTTTGAGGCTTTCGCCCACATGAACTATCTCAGCCGGACCCCTAAGTCGGGAGGTACCGGCTGGTATCAACTAACAAGCCACAGGGGTTACCTCATGACGAGAGGTAAGGCAAACAAATGGAAGGATTGGCGGAACACCTTCCTTATTATCGAGAGTTCAGACACGGAGCTGAACAAACGTTTAACAAGTGGAACAGGGATCCGCCTCTTCTTGCAGGCGGCCGCAGCATGCCGCCTGTTCCCCCAAAGGCTAAAAGAGAGATCCTAGACAAAGGACTCTTCAAAGTAGAGACTAGGGTGAACTCTACTTCAGGGGTACGAGAGCAAGTACCCCTACACTGCGTCCCGAGCTTCAAGTGGCTCTATGATGAGTACTTCTTGGCCGCCTGTGGCCTCGGCAGTCGGTGCTCTAGAGGTAGCCGGCCTGACGAATACTCTGTTTTTTCACGCCTTGTTTACTTGGGATTTTTACTAACTTTGCTGTTTATTTCTTTCAGCCGACGCCATGAGTAAAATAACAGCATCTAAGACTGCGGCGGCCATGCTGCGGGTTCGCTAATGAAGCAGTCGTATGCCGACTCCCCCAGCAAGGAGGCACCCTTGGTAAGCTTTGAAAACTCTTCCCTTTAAGTTGTATTATGCATATACTAACTCTTTTTGTTTTCAGTCTGGCACTCCAAGGGCTTCTTCCTCGCAACAGCCGGACCCCAAGGCCCGGAGGACGACTGTTGCAAGCTCTCCTGGGTCTTCCAGGAAAACAGTGGCGGCTGAGAAGCAGCCGGCCACTTCTTCAAAAACCCAGCGGGGCCGCCTAGATGTATGGACCCTTGCTTGTAAAAACTCACTCTTGCTTCCTTCTTGATTAGGTCTAACTTGTTTTTCCTTCTGCTTAATGCAGCCGGCCCCCAGGGACTTGACTTGGTTGAGGTAGCCAAGTCAATGGTTAAAGTAGTTCCTCCCTCTGACAGGGAGCGGTCAAGGGTGCCGGCACCCTTGACCTCGATGGAATTTCGGGATCCTAGCTGAGGTATACCCTTTTGAAGTTCCAGGACGCCTGTTAACCCTTTTGATTGGAAACTGACGCCTGTTTTTCTTTGTACTTAGGCCCTGCTCCGAGTCAACAGCCTTCGCAAGCCGATTGATCGGAAAAACAAAGAGGTAAAGGCCGCAAAGGCTATGGCCGCCTCCAGCTGTGATAAAGCAATGTTTCAAATTGCCCAAAATGAAGTACTGACCATTGATCTTCTTTATTATCAGGCGCAGGCGACCGCCGCTGTTCGGGCTCAGCTAGAGGCGGCCCAAAAGAAGGTTGACGAGCTGGAGGGGACCGTCACCAAACTTAAAGCCGAGCTGAAACCCTTCGCAGAAAATGCACTCTTACGAAGCCATGGAGAAATCTTTGGCTAACGTAAAAGAACGCCTGGTGAACCAGGAGAAGAGTCTTACCCAAGAGCTCTCGGACAAGGCCGAGCAAGAAAAACAAGAGCTCGTCCGGGAGATGGTGGAAGACTCCGCCCAAATCCAACGCATGACCTGGGAACGACTGTTCCCCAGTGCCGACTTTGCCTCATGGGAAAGAACGTACCGCCAGTGTTCGGAAATATATAATCAACAGATCCTGGCGGCTGCTGAAGAAGAGGCGATGGACGTTGCGTTGGAGGAGGAAGAGCCGTTGTGGCGCTTGTGCCACTTGGGGAAAGGCATCAAAAGATGATGCAGCGAAGGCCGAGTCAGCAAGAAGAGTGCTGACCAGGCGGCTGCTGCTGATACTGAACTGCCCCCTTCTTAAGCTTTAAGTATATTTTTTTTTTTCACGGCCTGCGTGCCGTTTGCTTTGTAATTACCCGGCCAGGGGGCCGGGTTTTGAATATTCTGCTGGTCTTTTGGCCGGCTCATTTTAATCAAATTTTTTGTTTTTGTTCAAATTTGTCTAAGTATTTGAAATTTGCTCACTAGACAGACTGTTGTGTATGGCCGAACGTTAAGACAGGTACAAATAGTAAGTATGCCGCCTATGCCCCTGGACGACTGGTTGTCTGTTTCCAGGATAGATGATCAGTCGGCCATTTAATCAATCGGTATTCGAACTCTTTATTCAATTTGACCAAGTAAATAGAATTACCAAGTAGCCAAGGAATTTAAGTAGGAAAACAAGCGGCGGGTACCGGTTGTTTCCCTTTATTGCCAATGTTGGCCTCTAATTTGTTATTTGTTAACCTAGCAAGAGTATTGGTTGAGAGCCTTTGTTTATTAAAAACAAGTGGACGACTCGTACCTTTTAGGCTCAGTACTAAGTTTGAGTGACTATTAAGTTAACATAGGAGTTACTTAGTCTTCGTCACAATCTTGATTGAGTAGTAAAGGTATCAGGCGGCGTAGGCCGGCTAGACCCCTTGATTTACCAATGTTTGTTGGCTATTTACTCAATAGGTTATCCAGTAGGAATAGGGGTTCGAGTGCCCTTGTTTGTATAAAACAGGCGGACGACTCAAACTTTAGGTTCCATACCAAATTTGAAGGAGTGACTATGAGTTAACTTTGGAGTTACTCAGTCGCCGTCACTTTTGTTTGAGAAGTAGAGGTACCAGGCGGCGTAGGCCGGCTAGACCCCTTTATTCGCCAATGTTTGTTGGCTATTAACTCAATAGGTTATCCAGTAGAATAGGGGTTCGAGTGCCGTTTGTATAAAACAGGCGGACGACTCAAACTTTTTAGGTTCCATACCAAATTTGAAGGAGTGACTATGAGTTAACTTTGGAGTTACTCAGTCGCCGTCACTTTTGTTTGAGAAGTAGAGGTACCAGGCGGCGTAGGCCGGCTAGACCCCTTGATTCGCCAATGTTTGTTGGCTATTATCTCAATAGGTACCCCCTGCATTTATCCCAAGTAATACAGGCGGTCATCTGACTCAGATGTCAACTGCTACCACTGGTTTGGTTAGTGATAGAGTTATCCTTGTCTCAAAAACGGCTACGTGGTTGCCCTTTGGGACAGTCGTATAGGTGCCGTGTAATTAGTTTATAGAACAATGTTCCACCCAAAAGGGAGCTGCTCTCTGCGACGAATTTCATCCGAATGGATGCCGCCGGACGCCTGCTATAATGTTGGGACAGGTCGGATTAGTTTTTAAAAGTTAGATCAGTTGACTAGGCGCCTGGTCTGATCATTCGGCCGGTGGCCTAGGTAAGTTCTTGGTGAACGTAGGTGCTAAGTCAAAGAAGGGTAGCCGCCTGTTAGGCACAGGTCGGCCAGGCCCTAATCTTTTTAGCTAAGTATTGTGAGTAAAATACTCAATGGAGAGTAGCCGACTGTAAAGGTACAGACGGCATGCCCCTCTGAAGATAGAGTGAAAAAACTCAATGGAGAGTAGCCGACTGTAAAGGTAACAGACGGCATGCCCCTCTGAAGATAGAGTGAAAAAACTCAATGGAGAGTAGCCGACTGTAAAGGTACAGACGGCATGCCCCTCTGAAGATAGAGTGAAAAAACTCAATGGAGAGTAGCCGACTGTAAAGGTACAGACGGCATGCCCCTCGTAATACAAAATTGAATAGTAAGTGCCAACTTTATTAAGTAGCTCTTTACTTTACATCATTCAAAAGAAATATTTCTTAAGGTTATCTACATTCCAAGTTCGAGGCAACGGTTGTCCGTCTGGTGTTTCCAGACGGTAGGTACCGTCCCTGACTTCCGCATAGA
>NW_018742784.1:0-25548 GCF_001683475.1 Chenopodium quinoa
AATTCCGAGACTGGAACCGGACGCCTGTACCTGCAAAATAACGGAGACTCCTGAGAGCTCCGCCTCCAACGGTCAAGTTAGTACCTGATTAAGGAGTAATTAATACAGAAATTAAAGTAATAAGGTCTCTCTAGGTGAGAGTATTTAATGTAGGTAATCTGCTTTGCTAGCGAGATCAGCCGGTTATTAGTGTGTTCCGTAATGTATTCGGTCCCTTGATTAATGAGGATTAATCGAGTATTTATAGCCTTGGGAAGCGTGCAACTCTCTAGGTTTAAGGTAAACCTAGGGCCGATCGGGCTTCTAGACTGAAATGGGCCTTGATGGCCGGTTGTCCCATTTGGCATGGGTGGACACGTGGCGTGTCTTAAGTGGTCCGTGGAGGACGCGTGGCGGAACCTGGTTGGTCCACTTGTCAAACGGCGCTTGGTGGATAAAAATCCCCTAATCATTTGCCCCTCACAGGTGGCACGCGACTGGTCACGTGTCGCCTGTGACAGGCGTCGCACGGTGACAGGCGACGGCCCGTTACAGGTGTCACCTTGCAGACGGCCGGGAGACTCTCCCGCCCAAATTTGAATTCGGAAGCGACCCTTCGCCTTCTCATTTTGCCTATAAAAGGAAGTGCTGACTTCGGTCATTTTCACATTTGAGAATTTTTGCGAGAACATTCGGACCCCTGAACTTGATCTGACATTTTCGGACTTTTTCTGCTACCGCCTGTTCTGACAAGCCGACTGACCCGAACTTTCAGGACTTCATCAACTGTCATCCGTTCAGGTAACTCAGTTCTCTTACTCTTAATTTTCTTTTTATTTTTTGAAATGGCACCATGGAAGCACACGACACGCCCTAAGTTAGTGATCAGCCGGTCACCGGGGACGGCTGAATCTAGGACTAGGAGTGCCGCCTGCCCTTTTCTGGACCCATCTTTGCCCTTTATACAAAGTCCGACTGAATCTGTGTCTATGCAGAACGTGATGGCCAGAACAAAAAAGACTGCTAGAATATCAAACTCAGACGGCTCCTCCCAAAGGGTACTCCTTAGCGAAACATCTGACCAGGCGCCAGATGTGGAACGAGGCGACTGTCAAGCTGACAGATCTGAGAGAGGGACCAAGGTGTTCCCTTCTCATCTAACCGTGGACATGTCCAATTTACCTTCTGCTCCTTCTAAGGGAGAGGAGGCGGGCCCCTCTAGGAGAGGGGAGGAGTCGTCCTCTTCGGACTCGTCAGGGGACGAGTCCGATTCCAGCTCTTCTGACCATAGTTCTTCTAACCATAGTTCTTCTGACTCAGAAGAAAAACATAACCGCCTACAAGAGGCGAGAAGTTCCCATGCAGTGGAGAAGGGGGATAATTGGGCAGAGCCGTCCGCCTCTTACAGAGAGGAAAACACCCCTACTACTGCAGGGTGCCCCGGGGCCGGATCGCAACCATGCGAGACAACGTGGCGAGCTTTATTGCTAACCACAAGATGGGCCCGGAGTATTTACTGTTTGTGCCGGATCCAGAAGATACTGTCGTCTGGCCGGCTGGTACCAGCTATGGTGACGGCTGTTTTGGCTGCTATGTGGCGACCATCAAAGCTGGTCTGCGCTTCCCATTACATCCGGCTGTTCAGCGGATTTTAGATGGGTATGATCTGGGGTTATGGCAGTTAGCCCCAACTCTTGGGTAAACGTACTCGGCTATGTGGCCGGGTGCGAACTGAACGGGGTGGAGCCAAGTTTTGAGGCTTTCGCCCACATGAACTATCTCAGCCGGACCCTAAGTCGGGAGGTACCGGCTGGTATCAACTAACAAGCCACAGGGGTTACCTCATGACGAGAGGTAAGGCAAACAAATGGAAGGATTGGCGGAACACCTTCCTTATTATCGAGAGTTCAGACACGGAGCTGAACAAACGATTTAACAAGTGGAACAGGGATCCGCCTCTTCTTGCAGGCGGCCGCAGCATGCCGCCTGTTCCCCCAAAGGCTAAAAGAGAGATCCTAGACAAAGGACTCTTCAAAGTAGAGACTAGGGTGAACTCTACTTCAGGGGTACGAGAGCAAGTACCCCTACACTGCGTCCCGAGCTTCAAGTGGCTCTATGATGAGTACTTCTTGGCCGCCTGTGGCCTCGGCAGTCGGTGCTCTAGAGGTAGCCGGCCTGACGAATACTCTGTTTTCTCACGCCTTGTTTACTTGGGATTTTTACTAACTTTGCTGTTTATTTCTTTCAGCCGACGCCATGAGTAAAATAACAGCATCTAAGACTGCGGCGGCCATGCTGCGGGTTTCGCTAATGAAGCAGTCGTACGCCGACTCCCCAGCAAGGAAGCACCCTTGGTAAGCTTTGAAAACTCTTCCCCTTTAAGTTGTATTATGCATATACTAACTCTTTTTGTTTTCAGTCTGGCACTCCAAGGGCTTCTTCCTCGCAACAGCCGGACCCCAAGGCCCGGAGGACGACTGTTGCAAGCTCTCCTGGGTCTTCCAGGAAAACAGTGGCGGCTGAGAAGCAGCCGGCCACTTCTTCAAAACCCAAGCGGGGCCGCCTAGATGTATGGACCCTTGCTTGTAAAAACTCACTCTTGCTTCCTTCTTGATTAGGTCTAACTTGTTTTTCCTTCTGCTTAATGCAGCCGGCCCCCAGGGACTTGACTTGGTTGAGGTAGCCAAGTCAATGGTTAAAGTAGTTCCTCCTCTGACAGGGAGGCGGTCAAGGGTGCCGGCACCCTTGACCTCGATGGAATTTCGGGGATCCTAGCTGAGGTATACCCTTTTGAAGTTCCAGGACGCCTGTTAACCCTTTTGATTGGAAACTGACGCCTGTTTTTCTTTGTACTTAGGCCCTGCTCCGAGTCAACAGCCTTCGCAAGCCGATTGATCGAAAAACAAAGAGGTAAAGGCCGCAAAGGCTATGGCCGCCTCCAGCTGTGATAAAGCAATGTTTCAAATTGCCCAAATGAAGTACTGACCATTGATCTTCTTTATTATCAGGCGCAGGCGACCGCCGCTGTTCGGGCTCAGCTAGAGGCGGCCCAAAAGAAGGTTGACGAGCTGGAGGGGACCGTCACCAAACTTAAAGCCGAGCTGAAACCTCTTCGCCAGAAAATGCACTCTTACGAAGCCATGGAGAAATCTTTGGCTAACGTAAAAGAACGCCTGGTGAACCAGGAGAAGAGTCTTACCCAAGAGCTCTCGGACAAGGCGAGCAAGAAAAACAAGAGCTCGTCCGGGAGATGGTGGAAGACTCCGCCCAAATCCAACGCATGACCTGGGAACGACTGTTCCCCAGTGCCGACTTTGCCTCATGGGAAAGAACGTACCGCCAGTGTTCGGAAATATATAATCAACAGATCCTGGCGGCTGCTGAAGAAGAGGCGATGGACGTTGCGTTGGAGGAGGAAGAGCCTGTTGTGGCGCTTGTGCCACTTGGGGGAAAGGCATCAAAAGATGATGCAGCGAAGGCCGAGTCCAGCAAGAAGAGTGCTGACCAGGCGGCTGCTGCTGATACTGAACTGCCCCCTTCTTAAGCTTTAAGTATATTTTTTTCTTTTCACGGCCTGCGTGCCGTTTGCTTTGTAATTACCGGCCAGGGGGCCGGGGTTTTGAATATTCTGCTGGTCTTTTATGGCCGGCTCAATTTAATCAAATTTTTTGTTTTTGTTCAAATTTGTCTAAGTATTTGAAATTTGCTCACTAGACAGACTGTTGTGCATGGCCGAACGTTAAGACAGGTACAAATAGTAAGTATGCCGCCTATGCCCTGGACGACTGGTTGTCTGTTTCCAGGATAGATGATCAGTCGGCCATTTAATCAATCGGTATTCGAACTCTTTATTCAATTTGACCAAGTAAATAGAATTACCAAGTAGCCAAGGAATTTAAGTAGGAAAACAAGCGGCGGGTACCGGTTGTTTCCCTTTATTGCCAATGTTGGCCTCTAATTTGTTATTTGTTAACCTAGCAAGAGTATTGGTTGAGAGCCTTTGTTTATTAAAAACAAGTGGACGACTCGTACCTTTTAGGCTCAGTACTAAGTTTGAGTGACTATTAAGTTAACATAGGAGTTACTTAGTCTTCGTCACAATCTTGATTGAGTAGTAAAGGTATCAGGCGGCGTAAGCCGGCTAGACCCCTTGATTTACCAATGTTTGTTGGCTATTTACTCAATAGGTTATCCAGTAGGAATAGGGGTTCGAGTGCCCTTGTTTGTATAAAACAGGCGGACGACTCAAACTTTTTAGGTTCCATACCAAATTTGAAGGAGTGACTATGAGTTAACTTTGGAGTTACTCAGTCGCCGTCACTTTTGTTTGAGAAGTAGAGGTACCAGGCGGCGTAGGCCGGCTAGACCCCTTTATTCGCCAATGTTTGTTGGCTATTATCTCAATAGGTACCCCCTGCATTTATCCCAAGTAATACAGGCGGTCATCTGACTCAGATGTCAACCGCTACCACTGGTTTGGTTAGTGATAGAGTTATCCTTGTCTCAAAAACGGCTACGTGGTTGCCCTTTGGGACAGTCGTATAGGTGCCGTGTAATTAGTTTATAGAACAATGTTCCACCCAAAAGGGAGCTGCTCTCTGCGACGAATTTCATCCGAATGGATGCCGCCGGACGCCTGCTATAATGTTGGGACAGGTCGGATTAGTTTTTAAAAGTTAGATCAGTTGACTAGGCGCCTGGTCTGATCATTCGGCCGGTGGCCTTGGTAAGTTCTTGGTGAACGTAGGTGCTAAGTCAAAGAAGGGTAGCCGCCTGTTAGGCACAGGGTCGGCCAGGCCCTAATCTTTTTAGCTAAGTATTGTGAGTAAAATACTCAATGGAGAGTAGCCGACTGTAAAGGAACAGACGGCATGCCCCTCTGATGATAGAGTGAAAAAACTCAATGGAGAGTAGCCGACTGTAAAGGAACAGACGGCATGCCCCTCTGAAGATAGAGTGAAAAACTCAATGGAGAGTAGCCGACTGTAAAGGTACAGACGGCATGCCCCTCTGAAGATAGAGTGAAAAAACTCAATGGAGGGTAGCCGACTGTAAAGGTACAGACGGCATGCCCCTCTGAAGATAGAGTGAAAAAACTCAATGGAGAGTAGCCGACTGTAAAGGTACAGACGGCATGCCCCTCGTAATACAAAATTGAATAGTAAGTGCCAACTTTATTAAGTAGCTCTTTACTTTACATCATTCAAAAGAAATATTTCTTAAGGTTATCTACATTCCAAGTTCGAGGCAACGGTTGTCCGTCTGGTGTTTCCAGACGGTAGGTACCGTCCCTGACTTCCGCATAGATTCGGTAGGGTCCTTCCCAGTTGGGAGTTAGTTTGCCAGACTCGTTAGCCCTACCAACTGCTTCCATTTTTCTAAGTACAAAGTCCCCTACTTTGAGTGGACGCCTGTGCACTTTCTTGTTGTATGATCTAGTCATTCTCAGGCGGTAGATTTCATGGCGCAAAACAGCATTGCCCCTCTTTTCAGGAAGTGAGTCTAATGCCAGGCGCATAGCTTCCCAGTTTGCCTCTTCGTCATATAGCATTACTCGAAGAGTCGGCTCGTAGTGTTCTATTGGAAGAACAGCTTCTGCACCATAAGTTAGGAGGAATGGAGTTTCTCCAGTCGCCCCTTTTTCAGTCGTCCTAATGGCCCAAAGAACATGTGGTAGTTCATCTGCCCATAGGCCGCCTGCTCGTTCAATTTTTTTCTTGAGACCGTCTGAGATGATTTTATTAAAGGCTTCTACCTGGCCGTTTGCTTGTGGACGGCCGACAGATGCAAAGTAATGTCCGATTCCTTGGTCTCCCAACCAGCTTTTGAGAACAGGCGTCTCAAATTGGGGACCATTATCAAAAACCATAGACATGGGAACCCCGAACCGAGTGATGACGTTTTTCCAAATGAATGAAATTACATCTTTCGTCTTGATTCCCTTTACCGCCTCCGCCTCTACCCATTTAGTGAAGTAGTCAACGGCAACAAGTATATACCTTCTGCCGCCTGTAGCAGGCGTATATGGACCCAGAATGTCCATACCCCACTTAGCAAACGGTAGTGGGCTGTGAATGGTAGTGAGGTCAGTAGCCGGACGGTGAATTAATTTGCCAAACCTTTGGCACTTGTCACATTTTTTCACCATCTCCATTGCATCTGCTTCCAAAGTAGGCCAAAAGTAGCCCTGCCGCCTTGCCCTTTGAGCAAGCATCCTACCACCTATATGGGAAGCACAGAAACCAGAGTGAAGATCATCTAGTATCTCTCGTCCCTTTTCAGGAGTAACACACTTTAAGAAGGGTTGAAGGTGCCCCCTCTTGTGCAGTTCCCCTGTATCATTTCAAAACAGGAGGCTCGTTTTTTCAGTGATGCCGCCTGTTGAGGATCATCCGGCAGTGTACCGTTTGTCAGATATGCCCTGATTGAATCCATCCAGGTTGAGCTTCTGTCTAGAATTCCAATAGGATTTTCCTCGATGCTTCTCTTCTCCATTACTTCCCAAAACACAGTTCGAGGAGTATCGGAGGAGGCGGATGATGCTAATTTCGAGAGTGCATCTGCCTGGTTGTTTTCTGATCTCGGTACTTGGACCAGATGGAAATCCTCAAGGGAGCCGACTGCTTGTCGGACCGCCTGTAAATATTTGATCATGGCCGGATGTGTTGCTTCGTATTCGCCATTGTACTGACTCACTATCAGTTGTGAATCAGAACAGGCGTCTATTTTCCTTGCCCCGGCCGCCTTACACATGCGGATCCCGGCTAGTAAAGCTTCATATTCTGCCTCATTGTTTGAAGCCTGGAAACTGAAGCGTAGAGCATACTCGAACCTGTCGCCCTCTGGAGATTGACATACGACGCCTGCTCCACAACCGTTTGAAGTAGAGCTTCCGTCCACATATACCTTCCAGACTTGGTCTGGAACTTGAGAGTCAGGAGGACGAGTCATCTCTACAATAAAGTCAGCAAAGGCTTGCCCCTTCACTGCTTTTCTAGGCTCGAAAGTAACTTCGAGACTCTGCATTTCTATGGCCCATTTGATCATTCGTCCGGAGGACTCCATGGTGGTAAGGGGTCGTTTGATCGGTTGGTCGGTATACACGACGACTGCATGTGCCAGAAAATAGGGCTTCAATTTTTTAACAGCCATGAAGAGTGCAAGACCAAATTTCTCCACTAGGGGATACCTCAACTCGGCATTTTTCAGTACGTGACTGACAAAGTAGACCGGAAGTTGCCAGCCGTCCCTTTCAGCAAGGAGCACCGCGCTTAACGCATGATCAGAGACGGCCAGGTACATGTAGAGATTTTCTTTGGGCAAAGGGCTGACCAGCCTTGGCAAGGAATGCAAGTGAACCTTTAATTTCTGGAAGGCGGCCTCAGCATCCGGCCCCCATTCAAACCTTGCCTTTTTCTTAATTGCCTGGAAGAAGTATAGGCATTTGTCGCCTGATCGGCTTAGAAATCTTCCCAAGGCCGCCAGACAACCTGTTAACTTCTGAACCTCTCGGACGGTACGAGGCGACTGCATGTCAATGACCGCCTGTACCTTCTCAGGGTTCGCCTCTATTCCTCTCTGGTTGATAAGGAATCCGAGAAATTTCCCAGACTCAACTCCAAATACACATTTCTTGGGATTGAGCATGACATGGTGCCGCCTGAGTGTGGCGAAAGTTTCTCGGAGGTCCGTCAGATGATCTTTCTGAAGTTTAGTCTTAACAATCATATCATCAATGTATGCCTCGACGTTTCTCCCAATCTGATCAAAGAACACTGTGTTTATCATTCGTTGGAATGTAGCCGGGGCATTCTTAAGACCAAACGGCATGACCGTATAGCAGTATAATCCCTGATCAGTGACGAAGGCCGTCTTCTCCTGATCTTTCTTCCACAAAGGAATTTGATGAAAACCAGAATAGGCGTCCATAAAACTCATCAAGGCATGGCCGGCTGTTGAGTCGACCAGGTTATCAATTTTGGGCAGAGGGTAACTGTCTTTGGGGCACGCCTTGTTCAAGTCTGTGTAATCTACACACATTCGCCAGGTGCCATTCGGCTTTTTAACAAGTACCACATTTGCAACCCAATCTGGGAAGTAACATTGCCGAATGAACCCTGCATCAAGTAATTTTTTGACTTCGGCGGCGGCCGCCTGACCTCTCTCTTCACCATGGTTCCGCTTCTTTTGCCGTACCGGCTTCTTTTTCGGATCCACAGCGAGTTTGTGTACTGCCAGATCAGGACTAATGCCTGGCATTTCATGGACTTCAAATGCAAAGATGTCCTTGTATTCTTTCAACAGGTTGTGAAAGTCATCACCAAGGTTTCTCAGAGCAGTCGTCCCAACTTTGACTGTTCGGTCAGGGCGGGAGTCGTCTAATATCAGGTCCGTATGCTCACCAGCCGGCTGAGGGCGGAACTCATCCGGCCGGTCCTCTGCCAATGATTGCTATTTTCTTGCCTTTCTGGCGGACTCTGTCTGGGACGCCTTTCTTTTTCTGTCGCCTGTTTCTTGAACAGGCGCACTTTCCTTGACATTGTCAAGGTCTGTTTTTTCTCCACTGGACCCAGTGGCCTTAGCAGTGGGTTTGACATCCGAGAGATAGCACTCTCGGGCCATCCTCTGATCTCCCCTTAGGGAGCCGACTGTTCCATTGTCCCTTTCAAACTTAAGCAGCATAAGTGACGGGATTATAACAGCCTTGGCACTATTCAGGGTTGGGCGACCCAGAATCATGTTGTAGGCAGAGAGTTCCTCTACAACTAGGAATCGGACTACCATGTGTCGTCCTTCCCCTTTTTCGCCCAGGCGGACGGGTAGATCAACTCGTCCCAGTGGGTGGACGACTCCTCCTCCAAACCCTATTAAAGGGTGGGAGGCCGGATGTAAGCAGTCCGTCTGATATTTCAGTTTTGACAGACATTTGCTGCTGATGAGATCTGAAGAGCTCCCAATATCTATGAGGATTCGACCAACTCTCTGGTTGGCCACTTTACATTCAATAACGAGAGGGTCGTCATGCGGCCCCCTTATTCCTCCTAGATCCTCTTCAGTGATGACAATCTCAGGAAATGTATATTTGGACGGTCGTTCTTGGTGAACGGAATTTACATCTAACCGCCTTATATTATCTTTGTTGCCCCTAATAGTGGGGCCGCCTCCTGAGAAGCCGCCTGCAATGGTGTAGACGACTGCATCATCAGTATCGGAACTGTCGGCCTGTTGATTCTTTTTGGCCGACTGCTTTTTTGAGGAAGTATTCCCCGTAGATTTCTTGACATAAGTGTCAAGATCACCTTGATCAGCCAAGCGGTCTAGGTACCGCATGAGACTAATGCAGTCGTTGGTGTGATGACCAATGTCATCATGATAAGCACAGATTTTGTCTTGGTTCCGGTTGCTCGCAGAACCCTTCATGGGGAGCGGTTTCTCAATTGAGAGCCGTCCCTTTATTTCTTTTAGGATAAACTGGTTATCCTTGTTAAACACATACTTTGGGGAGTATGGTTTGAATTCCTTTTTCTTCTTGGCCGGCTGTTTAGAGGAATCAGCCGCCCAGACCCCTTTTTTTCTTTTTTCATCTTTGTTGGACGACTGTTTCTGTCGTCCTTCTCTATTGTCGAACCTCTTCCCGTCCGACTGTTTCATTGTACACAGATCAGTCGCCTGTATATAGGCTTCTGCTTCAATCAAGGCCTCTTGAAGAGTCGCCACCCTTTTTCGAACTAAATCAAATTTGAAGGTAGACCCGTCTTTGAGACCTCTAAAAAAGTCAGTATAAGCTACCTCATCCGGTAACCCTTGAATCTGTATTCTCATCAGGTTGAACCGCCTGATGTAGGAACGAAGCCCCTCCTTTTCACCCTGCTGAATTGTTCCCAAATCAAGGGTCGTTTTCTTCGCAGGGATGTTCATTGCAAAGTTGGAGGCAAATAAGTAAGCAAGCGTCCTGAAACTGTTTACACAACCAGTCGGCAGGTTGCCGAACCATTGCTGTGCAATTCCCTTGAGAGTTGCTGGGAAACACTTGCACCAAGTGGGATCATCCAACCCTTGAAGGTACATCAGGTTGGTGAATGCCATCAGATGGTCTTCCGGGTTAGTAGTGCCATCATAGGCGCCTACTAAAACATTTTTTACTTTGGCCGGCTGAGCGGCTTCAGTAATTTCCTTGGAGAAGGCCGACGGCTGTTCACCAAGTCTAAGCAGCCGTAGCTGCCAGTCCATAGGTTGGACGTTTTTTGCTGCAGGTCCACCAAATGGAGGTGGCTGCATAAAATATTGTTGTTGCGGCACAAATGGCAAATTTGGTACCGCCTGCGCACTATGAAAGCCAGACTGTCGGGAGGTGCCGCCTGACTGACTCTCATGGTACGACTGAGTTGGCCTCATCGAGGCATTTCGCAAACTGTCCTGAAAATTTGAAGTAGAAGCCGACTCTGATAATCGGTCACTCCTCTTCTGCTCTAGCAGGTGCCGAGCATCTGTGAACGTTTGCTTTGACCCGTCCGCCTGAATATGACGAACCGGTTTCCTATTTCCCGTAGGATAACGGAGTTTTGTGAAATCAAGAGCAGACGGCTCCCGCTTCTTAGATTTAGGATGGGGAGTCGCCTCTCGCCCTTGAACTGGCTTCCTCTTCAGTGAAGTGGAAGGTTTTTTGGCCGCCTGCTCTTTGACTGAAGCAGGCGGTTTTTTGTTGATCAACTCTTGGATCTCTCCCTTGAATCCCCTCATGAAGGTCATGAGTTCGTTCCTTGTGATGGGAGCAGACCCATCAGTCGGCTGTTGCCGAGCAAGCGGTGCGCCTGCTGGCTCGCTTCCTGTTTGAAGATACCCCCGTTCCCTTATTTCAGTATGACGGGTACGGCGGGCCCTTAGGATCCCGTCTGGAGCTGTATGAGTTTCAACTTCAAATTCACTTTCGGTATCATGGTCCGACTGAACTTGAGGGTCGTCTAGGGGACGCCTCTCTTCTGGGGTCGGTACAGACTTGGATGCCATCTCTGAAGTACTCTCCCCACAGACGGCGCCAAATGTTTCGGGGTTTTCTGATGTCCTGCGGGAGAGTTACAATTCCGAGACTGGAACCGGACGCCTGTACCTGCAAAATAACGGAGACTCCTGAGAGCTCCGCCTCCAACGGTCAAGTTAGTACCTGATTAAGGAGTAATTAATACAGAAATTAAAGTAATAAGGTCTCTCTAGGTGAGAGTATTTAATGTAGGTAATCTGCTTTGCTAGCGAGATCAGCCGGTTATTAGTGTGTTCCGTAATGTATTCGGTCCCTTGATTAATGAGGATTAATCGAGTATTTATAGCCTTGGGAAGCGTGCAACTCTCTAGGTTTAAGGTAAACCTAGGGCCGATCGGGCTTCTAGACTGAAATGGGCCTTGATGGCCGGTTGTCCCATTTGGCATGGGTGGACACGTGGCGTGTCTTAAGTGGTCCGTGGAGGACGCGTGGCGGAACCTGGTTGGTCCACTTGTCAAACGGCGCTTGGTGGATAAAAATCCCCTAATCAATTGTGATCCTCCTAATGAAGTGAATTTTATTAGTGCAAATTTGTCTACTAAGTTGGTATAGAATTAAACGTCCCTATAAATGAAATATTTTACCAACTTAGGGGGAGAAGAACGAATTAGCAAAAGTTGGAAAATTTTAAAATTAAATAAATAATAACTATGATCTCTATAATGGTACTTTGAAAAGTTATATGTCAACTTTTGTCTATACATTTTGCACATTTATGATTTGATTTGTATTTAGTTATGACTCATGTTGCATAGCGTTGAAGATACATTTTGGTCATATTAATAATGTGTATACATTGAGATAAATCTTGCCAATTATATTTGAATCACTGCACAATAGTGCAGTTAACTCTAATAGTGTAATATTATATAAATATTATGGTGCTGATAACGTGTTATAAAATAGGGAGAAATATAAGAGAGATTGATAGAGAATAGGTCAGTCTATTTCTATTCCATATAATGGGGTATATATATATACAATATAATTAGGGTTTTCTTAATAAGAATATAAACCCTAGATCTATCTAAAATATTCTGGAATGATACAAGGAGTATAATGGGCATCCACACAATATTTCATAACATGTCGCATGTCAAAGACACTAATTGTTCTATTTAAACAAAGTCACTAGGAATAAGGGAGTGTTTCAAAATGCTGACAAACACTTTTTTGGAATTTATAACCTCTTATTTCAAAGAAAAGGTGGCAAAAAAAAATAAATAAATAAATAAATAAATAAAATACAAGGAATTTGTTCTTCTATTCCATGTTTCAAATTCTATGCAATCCAAAGAGTACATACATCAACAATATATTACATTATTAGACATCATAATAGTAATTGTCACCAAACTATATGGTACATAGTCCCATCATAATTAGGATTAAAAAAAAAAAAAAAAAAAAAAAAAAAAAAAAAAAAAAAAAAAAAAAAAAAAAAAAAAAAAAAAAAAACTATATATGGTACATAGATTCATAAGACAAAATCAAGCGCCAACTCCTTTACATCTACATTACTCAGAAACTCAGATATCATATAGAGAAAGCTTTCCAGAAACTCAAATATCATATAGAGGAAGCTTTCCAGAAATTAATAGGCTTCCGTTGCTGAAACAAGATTGTAAAAAGTAAGTTTGCATTAGTAACTACATGATATGTTGATACTCTTATACTAATATTGAAACGCTACATGTATTTCTTGCTATAAAACCATGAACATTCAAACAATACATCCATTAAACATAGATTCATCATCTCTTTCAGAATGTCAGTCATACGCACCTTATCAATTGGCATCTTCATTCTGACAGATTCAATAAACGAAAAATCGATATCTGCTACAGCTATTCCAGTTGACAACTTATCTGTAACAACAGAGATAGTAGGGGCAATGAGACATAAAAAGCATCCAACACTTGAGTAAATTAAAAAGTCTAGTATTTCAATACATCCAAACTATGTTCACCGGACTCGGCTGAAATGCCGGAGTGTCCATGTCGACACGACACCACGCAGATTGGGACACACACCACGCAGATTGGGACACGAAATTCGTGTCAGATTCGGTAGTGTGCACTCGGACACTTCAGAGAGAGAGGAAGGGGAGAAATAGAGCTGAATTTTAAAAAAAAAAATGCCTAATTTTTCAAGTAAAGGAGAAATATAGCTATAGATAAGTAAGAAATTTGAGGGAGCGGGAGGTTGAAGAAGAAAGACGGTAAAAAAAAAATCAGAAAGTCTTTTCCCAGGAGCTCTACCAGTAGCCGGTGCAGAAGACGAGAGGGATGAAGTGACTCGACTGAAAGGAGAGGGACCTAAGCGCTGCTGAAATAGGAGAATGCCAGTTAAAAGATGAAGATTGAGGAAGGTAGCTCGAACCCAGCAATAGAAAGGATTTAGGGGGAACGGTCCATGGAGGAAGAAGGAATTTGAATGTAAGAATATCGATTCATACAGATATAGAAGAGGTTCTCTCGCAAAGCATCTGGCTTACTGGCAATCTCCCATTCCCGTCGTCGAGAGACTTTTCTAACTATAGCATGCCAGAAACGGGGAATTGATTGAGGTGGTTAGACCTATACCCTGAAATGCTCTCAGCATAGGAGCCTATGGTTCCATTCTTGTTGTTGCTGGAGGTACACATCCCTCTTAGTGCTTCATAGTTGTATTCCCCCCCTTATTGGTTTTTTATTTATTTTTAAAATCCCTTTTTATTGTTGTGACGTGTCCATCACTTTTTTACCCCTTTATTTATTTCTCTTGCGGTGAGTTACAGAGTTACTTAAGTACTTCATATTTTTTTTTTTTTTTTTTTTTTAAAAAAAACCCAAATATGTAATTAGTGTTATTGTCATAGTTTTAGCATTATTAGTGCGTTTCTGGTGTGGCCAGCCACACGGTGTGGCAAGGTGCCACCCCGAAGTAACCCCTGTCTAGTAACCCTCTAGTAACCCCTGTCTAGTAACCCTCGAAGTAATTCCTCTAGTAATCCTCGAAGTAACCCCTGTCTAGTAACCCCCAAAATAACCCTTAAAGTAACCTCTAGTAACCCTCGAAGTAACCCCTATCTAGTAACTCTCGAAGTAACCCATCTAGTAACCCTAGAAGTAACCCCTGAAGTAACCCCTCTAGTAACCCCTAAAGTAACCCCTATCCGACCTAGTAACCCCTAACCGGATCTGGTAACCCTTGGCCGAATCTAGTAACCCCGATCTAGTAGCCCCTAGCCGAATCTAGTAACCCCTAACCTAACCATTAATTCCACCGCTAAAGCGGCCACGAAACCACCAATTCCAACCACCACAACAATCAACCACCATCCATTCCAACCAAAATTACCAGAAGAATACGGAGTAGTCTAATAATACTCACAACTTTCAATACAGTATTATGAAATAATTTCCACACACTCCCTCAAAAAAAAAAAAAAAAAAACAAAAACTGATTAAAAAAATTACTCGTTATATTGTATAAAGTATAGAAATCATATTTCACAAAATATGCTTGCAGTATAATTTCGGCAATATATAATCATTTGAGGAGCCATCAAAATCATCATCATTTTCAAATAATTAGATGAATTCCCCACCTTTTATATGCCTTGAATCTAATAATTAGATGAATTCCCCACCTAATATTCTTGCGTGCGAAGACGAAGACGACGGAGACGAAGATGACGGCGGAGTTGACAGATCATCAATAGGAAATTGGAATGAAATTGATGAACTGTATCTAAATCTATTGAAATTTGGGGAAAATGTTTGGAGAATTTGTATCTGAATCTATTGAAATTTGGGGAAAATGTTAGAGTTGGAGCTTTGAGGAGATCTGGGTTGGTTTGGAACTTTGGAACTTCGAGGAGCTTCGACGTCGAAGACGACGACGGTGTAGACGAAGACGACAACACAGAGACAAAGACGACGACGGTGGAAGTGTGTGCTCCAGCCATTGATGGTTAGAGAGAGAAAGTTCGAAAGAGAAAATGAGGGGAGAGGAGAGAGAAAACTTTAAAAAATTTAAAAAAATTAAAAAAAAAATTGTGGGGGCCACATATGAAACTTTGTGTAGCATTATATGGTATAAATTTTTTGAATATTAATGAAATATTTAAATATTTTGTAATGTATAATTTTTTTGCAAAAAATGAAAATGTCGTGTCCCCGCACACGTGTCAAAATATAGGACAGAGTCCCCGTGTCCTAAAATTTTGGAAATTGGCGAATCGGACACTCGGACACGGACACGTGTCTGACACACGTACCCGAGTCCATGTAACATAGCATCCAAAAGTCTCAAACTGTGTTTAACACACGTACCCGAGTCCATGTAACATAGCATCCAAAAGTCCCAAACTATGCTATAGTTTCTTTTACTTCTTTAGAACTATACCAATATTTCTTTTTTGGGGTCTTATCTTAACATTGGTAAATAGTTTGTATTAACTTAGGAAGTTATAGATTTTTGTTGCTTAAAATTTATTTTTATGACCCAAGTAGCATGGGATACATACAAATGGCCATGATCGTACCTTTGACTAAACAAAGGGCCTGTTTTCTTCAGCTTATTTTCAGTTCAGTTCAGTTTAGTTCAGTTCCTAATTTCCTTCTCTCATAAAATATTCAGTTCAGCTCAGCTCAGTTCCAATCTGTTCAGTTGAGCTCAGTAAATCAGAACAGGCTCTAATTCATAATAAACCAAGGTGAGGAGTATAGATTGGATACTCGAAAAATGACAGCCTCGGACTTAGGATGCAATCTCTAGAATGGTGAAACCTTAAAACCTGAAATGACCTCTACATGAGCTAGCTGTAAGACCTTGAAAAGCTGAAATCAGCAAACAGTGCAAAAGAGAAGGAAACATATTGCATTGTGAGTAAACGAGACTGAGGTGTATTAGAAAAGATTGTTTACTTTGTCCTTTGAAGATGATTGTCCAAGATTCCCAGAGTGAAACTATTTTTCGCCTTCGGAGTGATCCTGAGATATTAATTTCTTTCACCTCAAAAGGATTGGTTCCAAACTAAGGGTAAGGTCCATATCAAGGCTCCAAATTCTTTCACTTTCATCTCTAATAACTAACTTAGTAGTGTGGTCCCTCATTAAGCTAAATTAATTTAGTATAAAGTAATAAAGTATTTTAACACATCTCCAAAACACACTTGGGTTGTGGATTACATCCAGTGGCCTTAGTCAGTTAGTCTACAATTTTGGGATACCCCACATTCATATCAACACGACTTTTGATAAGCTTTTATTTATACTACTTTACATCAGGGACACACACCAACCAACTGATTGTGGGACGGAGGGAGTATTTGGCATATTGATGACTTTGGCAATGGGAAATGCATCTGTTTTGAGGTAATAACATCATGTAACAGCTCAGAAGTTTGTCTTTAAGCCTTTGAAAGAGTCAAATGCTTTTGAAAAGTTGCTACCCAATGCTTGGCTTTACTAATATGCAAGAAGGAACCTTACCAGAAACAAAGAGAAAGGTGTACACATCAACTTTTATATTTTATTTTATTATATCAAGCATTTTATGTACATCTCACAATTTTATTTTATTTTTTAAAAAAAAAAAAAAAGAAAAAATAATTATAAAATCTTGATGGACAGAATCAGGAGCTAAATTGAGAGAGAGACTCATGAAATAGTTTTCTCCTGTGAAATTTGAACAAGGTAATTAGCTTACCAGGAAGCCGCCCAACTATTGTTCCCCAAGGATCAATAATCAAAGAGTCTCCATAGCTTTCCCTTTTATCATTATGCCTTCCAGCTTGTGCTGCAGCAATCACCTGCAAAAGAAAGGGTCATTACAAATGTTTTCTACGAAACACATTCAATGTCAATGTAACTTGATGGCCTGAAGGAATTCCCATTTGATAATTCTAGTTATAGATTCTTATACAAGTAAAGATCCATGGAACAACCATTATCCTGAAGGTTTGCAATACCTAACAAAAGTGCACAGTATTTTTCTCCCACAAAAAGAAGACTAATAAATTCTATGATAAACCAACAGGTGCTTTGCATTATCACATCATAGCATACCCCATTGCCTCTCACAACCTAAGAAAGTTTACTACCAAACATGCCATATTCAAGAGATTTAGATATATATTATAAACCATCACAACCTATCAGCAATAGAAATGTCACCAAACCAACCCAACAGTCCATCATGCCGAATACATTTCCTAAGAAATACCACCCAAAACCATCCCCAACATTTACAAAGGCAGCCAGCATGCTCCTGATTTCTTTGGTTAGGATGGCGATATGGAGCTTTTTGAGTTTGAAGAGGGGGTTGTGCAGCATGCATGGTGCACCCGGTTAATTAAGAAAAAGGCGGAAAGAACATTAGGTGTTTGAAAAAGAACATTTAGTTGTTTGAAAAAGAACATGTTTGTTTTTAACAAAGAACATGTATTACTAAAGAACATAAAGACATTACAAAAAGAACATGATAAAAGCTTTTATTAAAATTTCATGAAAAATTACACATTAACGAAAAATGCTTTACCAAAAATTTCATTTCCCCAAAAATAGTTTTCTCTCTCTCCAAAAATTCAACATTCCATAATAATTTTGTTTTTCTCTCTCTAAAATTATTTTCAACTAAAAATAATACAAGGTTTCATTTTCAAAATTCAAAATAACATATGTTAAAAGAACATAAATTAAAGAACTCGTTACCTTAAGCCATCTTTATAAAAAAAAAAAAAAAAAAAAAAGGAGCCAAATTCAAAGAACATACGAGCCAAAATTAAAAGAACATATTTTGCATTATTGAAACCCAAAAAACATGTTTAATCAACACATGTTAAAGAACATAAGTATATACGAACATATTATCAAACATATATAGGTATGTTCTTTGTCAAACACAAACATGTTCTTTTTCAAACACTAGTATGCATGTTCTTTAAACACTAGCATGTTCTTTTTCAAACACTAGTATGTTCTTTTTTTACCCATGTTCTTTAAATTATGTCTAATGTTCTTTCTGGGTGCACCATGCCCGGGTGCACTATACTATTTTCAGGTTGATTGTAGTGATGTTGAGGTTGGTTTTGGTTTCTATTGTAGTTGTTTTGTGGAGGGCCTTGGTTGCGTAGTTTCCATCCCGTATTTTGTTGTTTCCAACCTTGGTTATAGGGTTGAGAGTATTAATCATTTCTTTTCCCAACCGTTGCCGCTTGTTCAATAGTTGAATTACAATAGAAGGGCATGCAATTCAACTCTTGAACAAACTTAATTAAACTCCAATAAAAGTTTTGCCTAGGAGTCCACAAAAAACCCCCTTTGTTGCAAATAATAGTGGGCAGAGGGAGTACAAAAAAAAAAAAAACCAAAACCAACCCCAACATCAATACAATCAACCCCGTCCTCAAAATCAACAAGCCCCATATCGTCATCCTTACAAAAGAGACCGAAACCAACAAAGACCACAATATAACCAAACTCCTCCCCTCCTCAAAAATCTAACCTCGAGTTCGTTCTTGAAACTTTCATGACCCACACAATCAAATAAGCAATGTTAAACATAGATAGAAGTCAAAGAAGCACAAGCTTGAGTTTAATACAAGGTTGATATTGCAGGAATTAGGTAGATTAAACATAAGAATGGTTATATCTTCAAGAGGAGGGTATTAAACTGCTAGAAGTGTACATGGACTTATAGTGTAAGTAACTTCATTCATATGTTGTGTTGTGGTCCACCTATTCTTAGCTTCATGCCAGCTAGTAATTGCAAAAACAGACTCAAAAATTATGTTTCAAGTATGAAACAGTAATTAGACACTTTTAGTAAATTGGGTTTTTCTATATAGTGCCCCGAGGTATTGACTTTCCCAAGTTGTGCCCACCCATTTTCAAAATTCTACGCTATACCCCTAAGGTACCTTTAGTGTTTGCGTTGTAACCTTACCCTAATCCCGCCATTAACTTAACTTTTCGTTAACTTAAGTTAACTTCAAAATAAATAAATTTAAAAAAAAAAAATATATATATATATATATATATATATATATATATATATATATATATATATCCAAAAACACCCAAACACCTCTCTATCCTCCATCACAAGTACCCACCACCGCATCTCCAGCCGCACCACCGCCGCACCTCCAGTTGCACCGCCGCACCATAGTGGCTCGCTTTCTCTCCTCGACCCACCACCGCATCATCCTCCTCCCTCCTTCCTTCTCTTTCCAGATTTTCGACCATTTTTCGAAAATTTTTGGGCGTAATTCGAACAATCTCGACCAAATCAATTAAAACAAGTTTTGTGTATTTAATCTCGATCTAATTGAACCAAAATTGATGATTTAACAATTAAAATCAAATTGGGGAAAAATTAGGGTCTAGTGTCGTTTGATTGCGGTGGTGCGGGACTGCTGCGGTGGTGCGATTGTGGTTGCGCTAATGTAGGGGCTGCTGGTGTTTTGTGATTTTAGGGGCCGAGGTGAGAGGGAGAGGCGTTTGCTGGTTCATGCGACTGGTCTGTTTTGGTGCGGTGGAGTGCTCTCAGTTGGGAGTGGGGTTGTGGGTTTTCCGGTGCGGGAGGGGATTGGGGTGGCTGGTATTCCAGCGGGCAGTGGGCGGTCGAGGAGAGAGGGGCGAGTCACTGTCGTGCGGCGGTGCGGCTGGATTATCGAAAGTGTGGCGGCGCGGCTGGAGGTATAGTGGTGGCTGGTGGGTAGTTGTGACTTGTGAGGGAGGAGAGAGAGGTGGTTTTTTTTTTTAAATTATTTATTTTGAAGTTAACGGAAAGTTAATTTAAGATAACGGAGGGATTAGGGTAGGGTTAACATCTTAGACACTAAAAGTACCTTAGGGTACAGCGTAGAATTTTGAAAATGGGTGGGTACAGCGTAGAATTTTAAAAATGGGTGGGTACAGCTTGGAAAAGTCAATATCTTAGGGGCACTATATAGAAAAACCCATAGTATATTTCATTCACATGTCATATACTCATATTCATGATAATAGGTCCCTTTCACTCCTTGATGCTCTCTAGTTAAGATTCACTTAGTTTTTCACTTCATATCAACTAGTATTTGCTAAACCAGGAGTCCAAGACCAAAATATATTGATTGAAATGAGACAGGACAATGGTCATTGCATGAGATTTGAGAATAGAGCTTAAAACATGGTTTACACAGTCCTATAATATTGCACAGCATCAAACTATTAATGCTGTCCCAAAGAGAGGAATCAGCCAGAAAGAGTGGGTGATGTACTGCTGTGTGTCTTGGTGAAGAGAGGGGGTGAGAGAGAGGGGGGGGGGGGGGGGAGGGGGAATTCAAGCCCTTACATAGCATTGACTTTCAATGGCACGAGCACGCAGAAGTATCTCCCAGTGGCTTGACCAGTTATCTTTGTGAACGCTGAAGGTACCAATAGAACCTGAATATTAAACAAGAAGTAAGTAGGTAGCATAGTAGTTGTACCAACTTGAAACTCACAGCAACAGAGGTGCAATATTGCTCCTACTTGAGCTTGATGCTGAAACCGTAAGCACTCGTATATTTCTGGAAATCGTAAATCATAGCAAACAGTGAGGCCCAAGCGTCCACAGGGACTAGCCACTGCCACAACATCCTTGCCTGAAAATTGAGTACATCACCAAAAGAGCATAATCTGTATTCTGTAGATATCCTAGGAGACGAAGAAAGGAAACTGCCAATTCAATTTACACAAAATAAAGAAAAGGGCAACGTTATAAGACCAAAGGAGAGCAAAATCTATTTGTACAAGGGGTGTGTAGTCACTAATCCTAAAAAATCCACTAGACTAATGTCAAGTGTTTTTCTTATTAAACCATTGCTGTTATATCAGCCAAATAACACTTATTTACAAAATAGCACAAGAATAGCAATAGGTATTACCTGTAACTGCAAATTTTATACTTCCTCCGTTTTTTTAATATCGCACCACTTACCTTTTAAGGAAGTTTCACATTTATTGCACCATATCCATTTTAGGAAAAGAAATTTATGTGTTCACACTATAAATACCTCATATACCCTTGTTTTTCAACCCTTACTTTTATTTTGTGCATACAATCACATGGGCAACTTGGTATTTCTACCTTTCTCTCTCATCCTTTTTTTCCACTACCAAAAAATTTGTGTCAAACCCTTATGGTGCAATAATAAAAGAACGGAGGAAGTATGATTTAGAGTGGCAATTTTACATCATTTTGGTAAACAAAATTGGGATTAATGAAAAACATTAATAAGTTAAATGGCATTTCCAGGAAAAATGACAAAACTTGATGGCACAGATGGCTTTTGCCTCAATCCGACTGCCTAGAATACAAGTTGCTAACCTGCTTCAGTAAAGCTGCTTTCCTTATAAGCCATTCCGCCAGGGACATCCACATCAAACCTTCAAAACAGTAAATAAGACAAGGATCTCAATTAGTTACCTTTTAACTGCTCAACCTCCTCCCCAAACTTCATTGGCTATTTTGACCTTTTGAGGCATGCAATCACATTAATCAGGATTCAGGATCCTAATTAGAGAAATAATAAGCTAAAGGAAGACAAAAAAAAGGTATAAAAAGCCATCTTTTGAATGTCTGACAATTTTGTAAGCTCATCTAGTATAAAAGTAAGTTATGCACAGTTTTTTCAGGTCCCTGGCACATACATTCACCTCAAAAAGTCCTTTTTACTGAAGTACCCACTCATGAGTGAAATTTGCAAGTTAAGAACTTAAACACTGCAGGATGACACTCCTCACTCTCAGAATGTTCTTTCTAGTTGGAAATGTTACAGTAGTGCTTGATAAAAAAGAAAAAAATTAACCAGTTGAAAGGAAGCAGTAAAACATACAAGTGTATTTTGGAATATTTGCTTCTAATTTTTCCAGTATCATCAACTATCACATGTGTATTATGCAAATGAGAATCGTCAGATGCCTTTTCCTGAAAACCTCCGAGAGACAACCATATCTGAGACTCTCTGCAACCCATGCCAATGAAAACAGTCAAAGGAAGCAAGAAGCCGGAAACGTCATCACCTTGAGAAAATGACTTGACTCAAAAAATATCCATAGATGCACATGACTTGAACTGTAACACTTTCCAAGAACCCACAAAATGATTTGAAAATAAAGCATAGGGAAAAAATTACTTGGTGAAAGTATCACAAGGCTTAAAGTTATAGACCAAAGGGAAGGAAGATATGTTTATACAAGCTAAATTGCTAAAAGCATTATTCATCTAATCAATGATAGATAGGCCTAAAACTAATAAACTCGAAATACCGTGCAAGACAGTACCTCACCTGGCAAAGACTGCAGTATCCTTGCATTATTGGTCCATCCAATGGTTCTGCAATCTTAACGCTGTCCCCAAGATTAGCACCTACATATGAGAAACTCTCTGGAAAGCAAAGCAATTTGGCCCAGCAGCTGCTGCTTCCTGTGATAGTAAAATTTGAGCTCCATTTAGCATTAGTAAGATTATAAACTCAAACATATAACAGAATTTGGGAGAAAACAGAAAAATACAAAATTAGACCAAGAAGATGCTAGAGTCAAGGCCTAAATTCAATATATCAAAGTAGTAATTATCACAAGGTTCTAAATTCCTAATAGACAATTGAATAACCAATTAACCATGCATTGACCTACACCAACTAAAAGCCCTATATAGTGCTAAACAGAATTGACAAGACTTTTGATTGGTAAGCTCCTAACATTTACACCACAGGTAATTTTCTGCCAGCAGCTGATTGCTACTTTAACTCTGCCTGTGGGTTTCCCGCTGACAGCCCCAAGCCTGGAAAAAGAAGGATGGTTACCATAGGCTAATGACAGCTAGTGTAAAACTTTGTCACATCACATGACACGAGCCTCAATGATTGAGAGTAGTAGTAGGATGGGTTACCTCCCCAAAGTGTTTATGTTGGTTCATGTTGCCGACCCCATTTATGGGATTAAGGCGTTCAAGCAAGCTGATTGCTACTTTACGTAAACTCTTAAATCATACTTTTCTATGCTAAAATAATAATTTATCATCATAAAATAAGTTAAGTTATGTTTTAAAAGAAACGGAGGGTTTAGAAGAATTTCGTTCAAATTAAATTTTTAAGAACCGAAGGTTCAAATTAACAGCAGAATGTGCCCATTTCTTAAACAGCAGAATGGTGCCCATTTCTTAAACAGCAGAATACAATCAAATTAAATTGACTAAAAGAAAATTAGAAGTATATTATATAAATTCATCAACTCAAACTCGATTTGCCTAAATTTATCATATATTTGATTAAATTAATGTAATTTTTCCAATGATTATTGGAATTAACCAATTAAAGGATTAAGCCATTTTTAAGAAAATCAGGAATAAAAAAAAAAATTGTACCTTGACAAGACGAGAACAGGTGGCAAAATTGGCGGAGAGATCGTTGACAGAAGTGATCTGGGCGACGGCAACTCGGCTGAGTTAGCGGCCATGGTTGACTCGTCGGAGAATGAGGCACGTGATATCTGGGTTGACTGGTGGTGAAATTGGATTTGCTAAAACAAGGAAAATGCTGTTATTGATGCTGAGGACAAGCTGGTAATAACCGTCAACATTTTCAACATCTATAATCTATCTTTAACCTCTCACTACTCACTTCGAGTTGTTAAATACCGCCCTCGAATTTTCGGATAACGCCCACAAAATAAAATTTCTAACGCTAAACACCGCCAACAAAAATGATCATCACCGCCAACATTCAGTGTAAATGGACAATCGTACCCTTATTACTTCACCACCCCTTATCCTCTCGGCGACCCACAACTCCTTCTGATCGGCGATGACCACCACCCACCCTGATCGCGACCCGCCATACCCTCCTCTATGACGACCCACCACCTTCCCTCGCCGGCGGGAAGGTATATATATATATATATATATATATATATATATATATATATATATATATATATATATATATATATATATATATATATATATATATATATAAGACAACCGCGGTAACCGAAGCCCAAAACCGGTTATCTTGCATGGTAACCGGTTTTTGGGTTCCGGTTATCGTGCATGGTAACCGGTTTTGGGTTCCGGTTATCGCGCACGGTAACCGGTTTTGGGCTCCGGTTACCGTGCACCTTAATCGATTCCATGGTAACCGGAGCCCAAAACCGGTTATCGTGTCGGTAACCGGTTTTGAGCTCCGGTTGATACGGTTGTCAAAAAAAAAACCACCACCTTTCCGCCAAAGAGGGAAGGTGATGGGTTATCTTTGAGGGGGATGTGGTAGGTCGCCGGTCAGGGTGGTTGTGGTGGTGGTTGTCGTCGCCGGTCAGTGTGGTGGTGGTGTTAGTCATCAATTGGGGTGGTGGTGTCAAGGTGTTTGTGATTGGTGGCAAGAGGGAAGATAGTCATGAAGTACTAACGGTATGGTTGTCAATTCATACTAAATGTTGGCGGTTTTGATCATTTTGGATGGTGGTATATAACACCCCCAATAAAATATGACCTCTTCGTCCCATAATATAATTGTTGTTTGTATTTTTTCACGACAATTAAGAAACAGAAGGAGAAAGTGATTGCATTACATTAATAAAAGTGACAAAGTGAAAAATAATACTCCATATAAAGCATGTGCAAAATTCAAGGATAAATTAGGAAATACAATGAATAAAGTTTAAAAAAAAAAAAAAAAAAGGTGAGGTTATAATAGAGTTTACATAGGAACAAAAATTTACATACTATCCAAAAATGAAAACAGGAACAATATTTTTGGATCTCTAAAATAGGAAAACAAGAATTATATTATGAGATGGAGGGAGTATTTACAAATTATTGCAAAAGTACACCTGTCGCGTTTATTTTTTTCCTTTTGTTTTTTTCCTTAAGTTGAATTTTTTTTAATTTTTTAAATAAAAATCAACGGCCTAAACAACCCCAAAATATCGAACATTAACAACAACTTTAAATAAAATAAAACATTTTTTCTTTTGCTTTATTAAATAAATAAAAAGTTAGATAACTAATTAAAAATAATGAACAACGTAGACTCATAATAAATTAGTGATTTTTACCCTTCAAATTTCTATATCAATTCAACTGAAATTTTTTATTGCAAATAGAAAATCGCCAAACTAAAAAAGTTTAATTATATCAAGATTATAAAATCTTCTATAATCCCTTGAATCTTCATTTGTTAATCTATAAAATGAGTTGTTTATCTATTGACTATTACTAAAAAAAAAATTGTTGACATCATCCTCTTCTCAAACTATATACGTGTCGCTCTTTCATAAATAAAATTCCCGCCTAATGCACTTATGATGTCATATTTATTTTTGGTTTTTTTTTTTAGGAATTGGTTATTTTAATCATTTTTATTTCAATCTTTGTACTGTGTCATTAATGAATAAATAGTTTTTTTTTTTTTGGAATAAATAAATTGATATTGAGCTAAAATATTTTAAGTAACTAAGCTACGACGTTTGTTTTAATTTTTTTTTTTAAGGTTTTACTGTTACAGTTATACAAAA